>NW_023994336.1:0-35000 GCF_015586225.1 Lucilia sericata | reverse complement strand
AGAGTAACCCAAATTAATCTCCACCACTCCAAAGCAGCCTCGGCTGCACTGCTCCTCCGAATGGGTGTAAGTGGGGAGGAGCTCGCCCTAGTCCAGGAACCCTGGATTCACCAAGAAAGGGTGAGTGGACTAGGCATGAAAAGCTTTAAGCTATTGTACGCAAAAGGATCTGGTAAGATTCGATCCTGTATAGTAGCCAAAAGCAGTCTCAACATCTTCATTCTTTCTGATTTCAGTGATGAAGACACCGTAGCAGCCATATGGGAGACCAGTGTAGGTGCTATATTGGTTATCTCGGCGTACATGGCTCACGACCACAGCGACCAGCCACCGAACAACCTGGTCTGCAGATCCATAGAGATGGCAAACTCGAAAAGCATGCCGATCATTATGGGGGCTGATGCCAATGCCCATCACACTGTCTGGGGAAGCTCGGACATAAACGCTAGAGGTGAGTCAATCTTTAACTTCATTCTAAGCAATAATCTTGATATTTTAAATACAGGATCCGAACCGACCTTTATTGTTTCAAACAGAAGGGAAGTTCTCGACATTACGCTGGTTAGTTCTATGCATCATGATAGGATAAGGGGATGGAGAGTCTCAAGTGACTGCTCTTTCTCTGACCATCAGTACATCGATTTTGAAATCGTAGTTGACAAAGTGGCCCCAAAGCCCTTTATAAACAGGAGACGAACAGATTGGGAAATGCAAATGGGGCTAATCTCACGTTCACTCCAGGATGTACCGATCATCGAAAACCGATCGGACATAGAAAACGCGGTTGAAACCATAAATCAAGCTTTCAAACACGCGACTTCACTGTCTTGTAAACAGAATATGCACAAAGGCAGATGCAGGCCCCCATGGTGGTCTGCGGACATTGCGAAATCTCGAAAAGAGACGCGCAGACTGTTTAACGAGGCAAAGAAAACAGGAAACTGGATTTCTTACAAGACCTCGGTTAATCGTTTCAAGAACCTGGTAAGAAATGCAAAGCGCAAATCTTGGAAAACCTTCTGTAGCGGCGTGGAAGGTTCTTCTGAGACCAGTCGTCTGCGCAAAATCTTATCATCTACTCCTCCTGTCCCAAGTTTCATTCAGAAACCTTGTGGCAGTTGGACGACCAGTAGCCAAGAAACCTTAGAAGTTTTAATGGCCACTCACTTTCCAGGCTGTCAATCTCCGGAAAACGGTACTGACATGCAGTTTACAGATCTCCCAGCTGATACAGGAATATCCATAAATGAAGATAAAATCAACTGGGCGATAAACAGCTTCGACCCCTACAAATCACCGGGTCCTGACGGTATAATACCTGCGGATTTGCAATACAATGCTGTCCATCTTATGCCTTGGCTAACGCGGATATATGATGCCTGTTTAAAATGGTCTTATATACCCGAACCCTGGACCAAGTGCACAGTGGTTTTCATTCCGAAAGGAGGAAAGACCTCTCACACGAAGCCAAAGGATTTTAGACCAATTAGTCTATCCTCCTTTCTTCTCAAAACTTTGGAAAGGATAATTGATCTGCATCTCAGAATACATATCAAACCTGACCATTTATCAGCATCTCAACATGCCTACATGAAGGGAAAATCTGTTGAGACTGCATTACATTCGCTAGTTTGTCACATTGAAAAGACAATAGCGCAAGGGGAATATACACTGGTTGCCTTCTTGGACATCGAGGGGGCTTTCAACAATGTTCACCCTGGGTCGATAACAACGGCCCTAACTGGTCTGGGTATAAACCAACCAATAACAGCTTTCATCAAGAGATTACTGACTCAGCGAATCATTATCTCCGAAATGGGAGCAGCAAATGTCACAAAAGTGGCAAATCGCGGTACCCCACAAGGTGGAGTCCTATCTCCACTTCTGTGGAACCTAGCGTTGAACCCACTTCTTATGGATCTTAGATCTATGGGATTTAAGGTAATAGCATATGCAGACGATGTGTCTGTAGTAGTATCTGGCAAATATCTGGATACTTTATCGCAAAGGATGGAGATTGCACTCAGGACACTCAGTACATGGAGCAACGTCAGTGGCCTTGGTGTTAATCCATCGAAAACGGAACTTGTTCTCTTCACTAAGAAGTACAAGATACCCACCTTCACTCTCCCACGACTGAATGGGATAGAATTGAAGTTATCGGATAGTGCTAAATATCTGGGAGTAATCCTAGATTCAAAACTATCATGGCATTTGAACACTCAATCTAGAGTATCAAAAGCGGCTGCGGCCTTATACTCGTGTAAAAGAGCAATTGGCAAATCATGGGGCATAAACCCCAAGAATACCAAATGGCTCTTCGACATGGTAGTCAAGCCCATACTATTGTACGGTGCACTTGTATGGTGGAAGTCTGTACAAAAGGACTCACACCGCAAACGTTTTGAGGGAATCCTTCGCACATCAGCTCTGTTGATAACGGGGGCTCTCCGCACCACCCCATCAAAGGCTCTCTTTGTCATGATGGGATGGCTACCTATTGATCTAATGGCCCAAGAGGTTGCCCTCAACGCGGCTATTAGACTCAATACAATTGGTATGTGGCATATGATTCAGTCAGGTCACTCCACCATCCTCAATTGTCTAGGAGAAATTCCTGGCAATATCGACTATTGCATCGCCAAACCGTCTTTTGATAGAAGCTTTTCGGTGAATATCCGAGACGACCCAAATGTGATGGAAACAATCCTCCATGATGGATCGTATAAGGTTTTCACTGATGGCTCAAAATCAAACCATGGTGTAGGCGGTGGCTTTTACATAGCACATTCGGGAACGGAAGTATCATTCAAGCTTCCTGACCAATGTAGCGTCCTTCAGGCTGAACTATCAGCCATTAAACGGGCTGCAAACTGGCTCAGGTTTTATCGAATATACGGTGTTAATATTCGAATTTATACCGACAGCCAGGCAGCCCTTAAGGTTCTAAGTGGTGTCTACACGACGTCAAACTTAGTCCTAGAATGCCGGGCATCCCTTAACGAGATGGCGAAACATTCCACAATAGGACTGTATTGGATTCCAGGACATCAGCAAATTCCTGGTAATACCATCGCGGACTCTCTTGCCAAGTTAGGCTCCTCGCTTGCAGGAGAGCATACCGACCCTTTTGTCGGTATACCGCTTTCAACCTGCAAACGCTCGATACGTGAAAAACTATATGAGCTTGCGCAATGCAGATGGTCGACTGAAGCCACCTGTAGACAGGCAAGGATCATGTGGCCATCTTACGACCCACAAAGATCCCAAGCCCTTTTCTACATTCCGAGAGTTAATCTACGGAACTTAACGGCAGTGGTAACTGGCCACTGGCCTTTCGGACTCCATGCAAGAAGACTGAACTTACCCAGTAACGACTTCTGCAGGAGCTGCCAGGATGAAGAGGAAGAAGAGAGTATAACTCACTTCCTCTGTCATTGTCCTGCCCTAGCTGATCACAGAGTGGGTCTGCTAGGTAGCTATTTTCTGCATGACTTAGCGGATCTATCGGAGGTTGATATCCGAAAGATAGATTCCTATATTCGTGCGACAAACTGGTTCGGTGGAAACCAGAGTGATTAGGTTGAAGTGTACTAATACGCCGACCGTTCTCTCTCGTTTCAGGTATCACAAAGGGATCAAAATTCTGGACCCAAGTGTGTCCCCAGTGATGACATCGCGAGGACGACCTGCCTACCTAACCTAACCTATCTATCTATCTATCTATCTATCTATCTATCTATCTATCTATATATCTCTCTATCTATCTATCTATCTATCTATCTATCTATCTATCTATCTATCTATCTATCTATCTATCTATCTATCTATCTATCTATCTATCTATCTATCTATCTATCTATCTATCTATCTATCTATTCTATCTATCTATCTATCTATCTATCTATCTATCTATCTATCTATCTATCTATCTATCTATCTATCTATCTATCTATCTATCTATCTATCTATCTATCTATCTATCTATCTATCTATCTATCTATCTATCTATCTATCTATCTATCTATCTATCTATCTATCTATCTATCTATCTATCTATCTATCTATCTATCTATCTATCTATCTATCTATCTATCTATCTATCTATCTATCTATCTCTCTATCTATCTATCTATCTATCTATCTATCTATCTATCTATCTATCTATCTATCTATCTATCTATCTATCTATCTATCTATCTATCTATCTATCTATCTGACAGATTATTTAAAGGGGTATTTAGTCGCTTACGTTGGAAGTACTATATTTAAATTTTTCTCCAGTACAATGCGGACTTGACTGAGTTACTTTATAATAAAACAAAGGTGCAAATAAGATTAAGAAATAATTGGAATTTATAAAAAAATTTTATTACCATAAAATAGAGTAAAATAACTTTAACAATTTATCGTATATAAAAAAATATAAATTTACATCCTCCTCCGCAATTTAAAAAAATAATAAACTTTAATAATAATAAAAAAAACACTTTACAACTTGGCACGCAAAGCTTCAATACGACCAGCGGTATTACGTTGAAGATCCATTAACTTCATAGCAGCACCCATATTACCTTGAATCTTGATTTTGCCTTGGAAGAAAGCTTTTTGGGGAGGGAGTTTGCCAGTCATTAAATCGGTGACATCTTCATCGCTGATAATGAAAGTAACATCACATTTTTCTTTGCCATTTAAGGTAATTTTGCCCTTGCCTACTTTAGCATTAATGGTCCAGTAAGCAGTTTGGCCATTGGGACCATTTGTCACCTTAAAACCGTAAATAGCACGGACTTTTTCGATAAGGTTATCTTGATCTTCTTGCATGGCTTCTTCCAGGAGTTTCATTAGAGGAGCCACCTTGAAACCATCGACATTAGTGGCAGAGGTTAAATTGTATTTAACGCCAGCAGCAGCAGGGAATCCTAAGCGGTAGAGGGAAACCACAACAGCACCACCCAAACCCAAGTTATGTTGTAAAGCCAATTTAACATCTTTAACTTGGCGTTTCTCAGCCAAACCACGTAATTGCCAGCATAATTCAGCGCACTGAGCCAAACCAGTAGCACCCAAAGGATGACCCTTAGAGATAAGACCACCACTGGGATTGATAACATATTTACCACCATAGGTATTATCACCACGATCAATAAGCTCAGCGGCACCACCCTCTGGACACAAACCCAACGCCTCGTATGTAATCAATTCGTTGGCAGAGAAACAATCGTGCAATTCTACAACTTGTACGTCAGTAGGTTTATAACCAGATTTGGCAAATAGACGAGAAGCAGCCAATTTGGTCATATCATAACCAGCAATTTTCATAAGAGACTTATCCTTAAAGGTTGATTCTGGATCCGAAGCCATTTCCATGCCAACAATTTCTACAGCTTGCGATTCTAAGCCATGTCTGCGTACAAAAGCTTCAGAAGCTAAAATGGCAGCACCCGAACCATCCGAGGTGGGACAGCACTGCAACTTAGTGAGCACACCTTCCACAACGGTGGGAGATTTCATAATTTGTTCCAAAGTGTATTCATCGCGGAATTGTGAATAGCTGTGTGGTTATTGATTAAAGAGAAAACTCAAATGTTATAGTCGGTGGAAGGTTTACACCGGATCGGAGTAAAATTAATGTTAGTATTAACATGGTGTTAAATGAAATCATCATAATGCGATATAAATGAGCAATGAACTAAAACCTTTCTAGGGGTGTAAAAAACTTTATAACTAAAATTTTGATTTTTTATATAAAATTGTAGTTTTCTCTAAAAATTCGGTTATTCACTAAAAATATTATTATTAAAATCAATATTTAAAAATTTTCAGTGTAATTCAAACTTCCTCTGTTTATGCCTAAGGATTCCATGCAATTTGCAGTTCAAATATTTGAAAATTTAATTATTTTGTTGAACCCTAATTAACAAATAATGACTTTCATTATTTTAGGCTTTTTTTGAATGCTAATCAGGTGCGATAATTTATTTATATACATGCAAAAAAAATTAAACTTTGTTCCTGTTTATTATACTCATTTACAGTATGAATTTACTGATAAGATATCAGTAAAAATAATTTAAATGAAATATGAATGTTGATACTAAATAATAACAGTATTTTACTTACGGATTATTTACAGAATGTTTATGATTTTTCCAGGCAATTTTACCAAAATGTTCAGGTTTGCTGCCATATTTTCTCATATGTTCTAAGCCTGCGTTACCGAAAATTTGAGCAGCCATGGGACCAGTGCCAATTTCAGTTAATTCAGCCATTTCGGTGATGTGTCGTTCCATGGGATTGGCACGATCAAAATACTATTTATTTAAAAAAGAAAATTTTTTTTAGTTATTTGGTTTAATTTTAAAGTATAAAATCATTACCTTAGCTGATAAGGAACCACGTTCCATTTTCTCAAAACCCAAAGCTAAAACACAATCAGCATTACCCGATTCTATAATTTGTTTACCCAAGTATAAAGCACTAGAACCGGTAGAGCAATTGTTGTTGACATTGTATACGGGTATTCCGGTCATGCCTACTTCATAAAGGGCACGTTGTCCACAGGTGGAATCACCATAAACATAACCCACGGTGGCTTGTTGGATTTCATTGTAGGCGATTTTGGCATCAGCTAAAGCTTTGGTAATGGCTTCCTTGGCCATATCGGGATAACAGACATCTTGACGGCGACCTGGTTTCTCAAACTAAAAGAGAATAATAGAATTAATATCAAGTCGGAGTATTTTGTTATTAATAGATTAAGTTCTAGTTCAGTTATGTTAAGTTCTAGTTCAGTTCTAGTTCAGTTCCAGTTCAGTTCTAGTTCAGTTTTAGTTCAGTTCTAGTTCAGTTCTAGTTCAGTTCTAGTTCAGTTCTAGTTCAGTTCTAGTTCAGTTCTAGTTCAGTTCTAGTTCAGTTCTAGTTCAGTTCTAGTTCAGTTCTAGTTCAGTTCTAGTTCAGTTCTAGTTCAGTTCTAGTTCAGTTCTAGTTCAGTTCTAGTTCAGTTCTAGTTCAGTTCTACTTCAGTTCCAGTTCAGTTCTAGTTCAGTTCTAGTTCAGTTCTAGTTCAGTTCTAGTTCAGTTCTAGTTCAGTTCTAGTTCAGTTCTAGTTCAGTTCTAGTTCAGTTCTAGTTCAGTTCTAGTTCAGTTCTAGTCAGTTCTAGGTCAGTTCTAGTTCAGTTCTAGTTCAGTTCTAGTTCAGTTCTGGTTCAGTTCTAGTTCAGTTCTAGTTTAGTTCTAGTTCAGTTCCAGTTCAGTTCTAGTTCAGTTCTAGTTCAGTTCTAGTTCAGTTCTAGTTCAGTTCTAGTTCAGTTCTAGTTCAGTTCTTCTAGTTCAGTTCTAGTTCAGTTCTAGTTCAGTTCTAGTTCAGTTCTAGTTCAGTTCTAGTTCAGTTTCTAGTTGTTCAGTTCTAGTTCAGTTCTAGTTCAGTTCTAGTTCAGTTCTAGTTCAGTTCTAGTTCAGTTCTAGATCAGTTCTAGATCAGTTCTAGTTCAGTTCTAGTTCAGTTCTAGTTCAGTTCTAGTTCAGTTCTAGTTCAGTTCTAGTTCAGTTCTAGTTCAGTTCTAGTTCAGTTCTAGTTCAGTTCTAGTTCAGTTCTAGTTCAGTTCTAGTTCAGTTCTAGTTCAGTTCTAGTTCAGTTCTAGTTCTGTTCTAGTTCAGTTCTAGTTCAGTTCTAGTTCTGTTCTAGTTCAGTTCTAGTTCAGTCTAGTTCAGTTCTAGTTCAGTTCTAGTTCAGTTCTAGTTCAGTTCTAGTTCAGTTCTAGTTCAGTTCTAGTTCAGTTCTAGTTCAGTTCTAGTTCAGTTCTAGTTCAGTTCTAGTTCAGTTCTAGTTCAGTTCTAGTTCAGTTCTAGTTCAGTTCTAGTTCAGTTCTAGTTCAGTTCTAGTTCAGTTCTAGTTCAGTTCTAGTTCAGTTCTAGTTCAGTTCTAGTTCAGTTCTAGTTCAGTTCTAGTTCAGTTCTAGTTCAGTTCTAGTTCAGCTCTAGTTCAGTTCTAGTTCAGTTCTAGTTCAGTTCAAGTTCAGTTCTAGTTCAGTTCTAGTTCAGTTCTAGTTCAGTTCTAGTTCAGTTCTAGTTCAGTTCTGGTTCAGTTCTAGTTCAGTTCTAGTTCAGTTCTAGTTCAGTTCTAGTTCAGTTCTAATTCAGTTCTAGTTCAGTTCTAGTTCAGTTCTAGTTCAGTTCTAGTTCAGTTCTAGTTCAGTTCTAGTTCAGTTCTAGTTCAGTTCTAGTTCAGCTCTAGTTCAGTTCTAGTTCAGTTCTAGTTCAGTTCTAGTTCAGTTCTAGTTCAGTTCTAGTTCAGTTCTAGTTCAGTTCTAGTTCAGTTCTAGTTCAGTTCTAGTTCAGTTCTAGTTCAGTTCTAGTTCAGTTCTAATTCATTCTAGTTTAGTTCTAGTTCAGTTCTAGTTCAGTTCTAGTTCAGTTCTAGTTCAGTTCTAGTTCAGTTCTAGTTCAGTTCTAGTTCAGTTCTAGTTCAGTTCTAGTTCAGTTCTAGTTCAGTTCTAGTTCAGTTCTAGTTCAGTTCTAGTCAGTTCTAGTTCAGTTCTAGTTCAGTTCTAGGTTCTAGTTCAGTTCTAGTTCAGTTCTAGTTCAGTTCTAGTTCAGTTCTAGTTCAATTCTCTTTCAGTGCTAGTTCAGTTCAGTTCTAGTTCAGTCCTAGTTCAGTTCAGTTCTAGATCAGTTCTATTTACTTAAAATCGATTTATGTTTAATTGGAAGAGTATTTTAATTATAATATTAACTACTACACTTTCCCTAAAGTCGTTTGTAAAGTCGTAAAGTGGATTTTATTACCTTTAGTTTCTAGGTATCTAGTGTTGATCTCTCTAATGGTTGTGTGGTAATGCACTTAATTGTTTTAATTTAGGCCAAAATGAATTTAATTACGTTTAATTCTACGAAGCAAAAAATGTAAACAAAAGTAGTGAAGTAAAGCCGAATAAATGATATCCTACACAAACGGAAGGTAATTGCTAAATACGATTCTTATCTGATTGCAAAGATAATATTAGAGCCGATAAAACGGATGCACATTTTAAATTAGATTCGGCAAAACGAGGGTGGTTGTAAGACATTATAAATTGATATCTGAGTCGCTGCATCGACTTAGGAAATTATTATTAAATTAACACAAACCACTAGGATAAGAAATAAATTTCCAGTTTATGAAGCCCTACGCAGATCACAATTGAGCTAATAAAGACGAATCTAATTACTAATTACTACAGTGGTGTAGGGTATGCAAATTTAATTCCAGCTTACAGAGGGTTAAATAATTTTAATGTAATAGAATTATCCGTAAAAGGGGCCTTTGCAAAACTATTATTGCCTAAAGTATAGACTTTAGCCTTCAACATTGTAAAATCTTTTTAACATTTCTATTTCAACAAAGCAAAGTCCATTTTATACATTCTAAAAAGATTCCTCTTGATAAGTATCTACTACTCCCTTTAACACTTCCAAACAAAAGTAAAATTAATTTGCATTATCGTTTAAGTTTATACCACCAAAAACATAACTTTATTTAGTAAAATATATAATAAATAAAGGCATAAATATTCTAAGATCAAAGTTCAAAAGTTAGTTGCTTAATTTTTCAATAAATTTTAACAAACAGTAAATTTTTTCTTTTCTTATTTGTACATACCTTGGTCATGCCGACACCAACAACATAAACACGGGTTTTGGCCATTTTTTATTGGTTTCTTATTTGTTTACTATAACTGGAATGTTTTTTTGTAAAGTATTTGTTGATTCCTTGTTAATTGTTGGAACTCCCTTTAGTTAATGAATTCGAGTAATTGCAAAATTTTTCATTAATAATTACTATCGGTATATATAAGAATGTATGTGCAGAGATAATAAAAAAATATTACTTTGTTTTTGTTTCAGCACAAGTGTTGCCAACTTAAAGATAAGGATTTGGCAACACTTTTATGCTAGAGATGGTAATTTTCTTATGTTTTCTTAACTCATAGTGGTGACAAAAGAACGATAGCTTATTAGTATTGTCTAATAAGAATATATTAAAGCGAATTTATAAAAATAACAAAAAAATAGTATTTTGAATTGAATTTTACCCATATATTATAATTGTTACAATTTTTATCTCAACAAATTTTATATAAAAGAATCGCCGACAGTTTTTTACAAAAATCGTAAAGAAACGAAACTTTTATGAAAAAACTATACATATCAGACATGTCAAATTCAGTACTTTAGTACTTTTTTAAATACTTTTTGATATTGACATCTTCGATACTTTTTCTAACTTATAAACATTTGGTAAATTATCCACATAGTAGAAATAGACTAGTTTGTAGTCTATTAAAGTCTGTAGGCTAGACTATAGTTTAGTCTATGGTATAATCTATAGTCTCGTCTATAATCTACTTTACGGTATAGTATAGTCTAGTGTATAGTCTAGTTTCTAGTCTACAGTCTAGTCTATAGTTTAGTCTATATTATAATCTATAGTCTGGCCTATAATCTAGCGGAAGATTAGTTTAGTACTACAAAACCTAAAAAAGTACTATATTTGTTATAAGTTAGTACTATTTCCAAATTTTCTATGCTTGACACATACATATGTATTTGTTCCCTAAAGTGTTCCTAGTTTCGAGAAAGGCCAAAGTCAATAATTAACGATAAATAATCTCTAAATTATGAAGACCCATAAAAATATAATTTCAGGTTTATTAAAAGCCAATTTTTTACATTTTCCAATTTCAAAATTAAATTTTTTAAAAACAAATTTCAAATTTTGTTTTAAGTAAGTTATTAAAAAAAAATGTTTTTAAAATAAACTATTTTCTAAATTAACAACGAAATCGATATTTAAGTCGTAGGTATAATTCAATTTTTAATTATATAAAATTTTTTCTTAATTACACTTCAATCTCATCATCGCACTTTTCATACAAAATAAATATTTTATTTTTTGTATTTTCAATGAAAAAAAAAAAAAAAAAATATCACAAATTACACAAGTCCACACAAATAATTTAAATTCGTTTGATTTATTTTTGCCTTCACACACAGTTAACTCCACTGCTCCTCTACTTGGTTTTGATCTTTTGTTGTTTATTACGTTTCGAAGTTAATTTATTGATGACCCAATACCAAGAAACCACTGAAGTCATAAGAACGAAGCCAATAATTAGATAGACATCAAGGGAATAGTAAACGAAACGTGACATATGAACTGAAGACGATTTGACCAGTTGTGAACCTTCCGTATTGGCAATGTATTCTACCCACCACATGGCCGTATCTAAAGCTGCCTGAGGGCGATGTTTAAAGGAATAGGAAACCATTTTGGCATTATCGAAATATCTGTTGGATAAAAAGATTTAATTTTATTACTAAATTGCAAAAAATAATAATAATATACTCTCCAAGTGGTCTATAGTGCAGTTTATAGAACTAGTACCTCGAAAATCGAAAATTTCCTCCCAATATTTCTATTGCCGTTTCAAAAAAGTTCGACAATACTTAAAAATCTTTATTTTGGATTAACTCAACTTGATCTACAAACTGCACTTGGACACATGTGGATTAATTTTTTACTGTTACACAGTGTTATATTCGTTAATCCGTAGTTTAATCAAAGAACTTACTGTTTTTCCAAAACTTTTTTCACCGCTCTGAGTACACTATTCTCATTAATATCTTCATAATGTAAAATGACACCCATGCCTCTTTGCTGCATAGCAGCTGCATTTAGGAACTGATCACCATACATGGGAGTAGACACCACTGGCACACCACAATAAGCTGCCTCAGAACTACCCATGAGTCCAGCGTGGGTCATAAATACTTTAACATTGGGATGGCAAAGTATATCTCGTTGAGGCAACCATTTATTTATATACATATTATCGGGTTTATTTGCTAGGGAATCATTTTCCCATTTCCAAATAACACGCTGTTTCAAGCGTTTCATAGCCTTAACAATAGCATCACGTTTAGCGGGAGGCATAGTCTCAGCCTTGATCATGGAACCCCAACTAATAAACACTACGCCATGTTCAGCATTATCTAAAAACTTTTGCAAATCCACATCGAGAGGTTTGGCTTTTTGTATATGTATGCCACCCAATTCCACCACCGAAGGTGGTAGAGGCTTAGAGCCACTCAAAGAGAAATGCTGATTGACAAACATGAGATTTGTCTCCTTAACTAATTCTCCCACCGAAGGCATATCACGTCCAAACTTGTATTGTACCAAAGAATCGGCGGCAGGAATTGAAAATAGTTTATACATTAAATTCATGGCATGAAAAGTGATCCAGTTGCCTATGCGTCCAGTTAAACTCATTTCCTCTGATTGACCCATAAATAAGGCCGGTATATAGGAAGGTATAATGGGCATACCCATACGTTCATAGTGCCAAGGCATCATGGCGCAACTGCTAAGCGCTATAACGGGCGCGCCCAATAAATGTGCCACACCCATCATACAATCACTATTGAATTGTTCCATTAAGATGACATCATAACGTTGTCCCTGACGCATTACTTGACGCAAAGCATCCGATCTTAAGGTATGATTACAGGCCTCAATACCCCATTCGTACAGCATAAAAAATTCAACGAAGTGATTGTAAAAATTACGATTTTCGAAAAACTATAATAAAAAATGAAATTTTAATTACAAATTATTATCTTCTTATTATGCTTAAACTTACCTTCAAGTCCACACTATTGGTCAAAGTTTCACGTCCAGTTAACGGCACATCTTGATAGCCAATGGGTGGACTTTTGTCGGGAAAATGACTGACCACTGTTACTTCATGACCACGCTCGGCCAGTCCCCTTAGTATTGGATGAAAGAAATGAAAATGACTGACTCCGGGATGTGGAAATAAACCCAAGATTTTTTTACGTCGACAGTCTATTGTAGGTGTTGTTAGTAGAATTATTGTGAATATACAGGCCCATGTTAAGGTAGCCATTTTCTTTCAGGCTTATTTTCCCAATAATTAGTAGCTGGGGTTATCTGTTTGGAAAAATATATATAAAATAAATCGTTTATGTAAAAATGTGTACATCGAAAGTGGCGAAATTTTAGATTATCAACACTTTTCTTATTTCTCCTGAGGTTGGCAACCTATAGCCTAGACTATAGTTAGTAAGATATTCTGTATTTAATCTTATCTATAGTCTATTATTATCTTATCTTAAGTGTGACAATAGTTTTGTCTATATACTAGACTATAATTTTGTATTGAGTCTGAACTACCCAGCAAAAAAATTTTTAAGTTGTTAAAGAAGAAGGGATATTTTCATGATTTCTTTAGTAAGTATTATATTTAATGCGTTTTAAATACATGCCTAAATTATAATAAATTTATCATCAGTGAAGGCATGAAAAATGCACCCAAATTCACTCATGTAACTCCACTATAGGAATTGTAATATTTTACTGTAATTTGGTATTCTCTTAGGAGATTTAACGAAAACGTGCATTTCATACAATAAAGATTAAAAATGACATTAATTTTTTATTAGATTTTTGTTAAAATTAGTAATATTAAGTCCATTAAAATTAGTAATATTAAGTCCATTAATAAGAGAAGGAAAAAACCAAGACTGCTTAACGGATTTTAAAACACAATGGGTATTTTTCCTCTGCATGAATTTAAATCCAATCAAAATCAGTTAGTTATGTTTTATCTTATTCTATTTTTGTCAATATCACTCAAAAAAATTATTTAAATATTGATAATTAAATCGAAGTACCATTAATGCATTTTTAAATAAATATAGTGCACCAATGAAAATTCGCTTGAGAATCATCGAATATTCATTGGTTATAAGAACTCATTTAAATGACGAACTATTTTTGCAAATACGAACCCATGCATGCCAATGACACGCTAATGTTAAAATCATGCATGTTTCCCCTAAATATGAACCAGTTCATTATCAGTTCAACCCATGCATTTACTACTTTTTTTGCACGTCTTTTTTTGCTGGGTATAGTCTTGACAATAGTCTGAATTAGTCTAGACTATAGTATTGTCTATATTCTAGGCTGTAGTTTTGTTCATACTCTGTGACTGTAGTTTATAGTCTAGACTATAGTTTTGTTTATAGTCTAGACTATAGTCTTGCCTATTTTCTAGACTATAGCCTAAACTATAGTTTTGCCTATAGTCTAAACTGTATTCTTGTCTATAGTCCTGTCTATAGTCTAAGCTATTGTCTTGTCTATAGTTGAAACTATAGTCTTATATATTGTCTAGTCTGGACAATAGCCTTGTCTATAGTCTGGACTACAATCTTGCCTATAGTGATTTTTATATATAGTCTATAATGTAGTCGAGACTACAGTCTTGTCTTTACTATAGCCTAGACAAGGGTCTTGTCTTTTGCCTATAGTCTGGACTAAACTATATGATGGACTATAGTCGTGTCTTAAGTCTAAATTATATTCTTATCTGTAGCCTTATCTTTAGTCTTATCGTGGATCTTATATATAATCTGAAGTATACAAAGTTCTGTCTTTAATATGGCACATCATAACCCCAATATTAGTTAGGCAATTAAACACAAAATATTTCTAAAATATCAGTGGTTATATTTAAAACATGATTACATTTTCTATAAAGATCATTACAAGAAATAATCTATATATATAAAAGAGCAGCGTTACTGACTGACTTATTCATCATCGCACAGCCCAAACGGTTGAACCTAGAATCATGAAATTTGACAGTAGATGTGCTTTTGGTTATGTAGATCCACTAAGGATTTTTGGAAATTTGTACATTTACGGGTAAAAAGGGGAAAAAACTGGTAAAACGGGTTTTCTTAATTATCTTACACAATATTAGTGATACAACAAAAATTTTAAATGCACCTGTATCTACTCTTAAAATGAGCAGATGGGTGTCTGGTACTTTTTTGAAATTCTTACTTTTAAGGGGTAAAAATGTATAACAAAGGTGATTTTGGTACCTTTTTTTGCCCTTTATAACTTTTTAACTAATTAACATAATAAAATTTTTATAAATATTTTGGATACATCTCCCAAAATTACGAGACACCTGTTTCGTACTTTTTTAAAATTCAGTCCTTTTTGGGTGTAAAAGGGAGAAAACTGTATTTATGGTACTTTTTTTAGCACATTAAGAAAACTTTTTCGGTTTATTGAATTATTCTTATAAAATTACGGACTAACTCTGTAATATTTATTGTAATAAAATTTTTACTATTTGACTGGGGGAAAAAACGGGAAATTTAATTTTATTCTAACTCATTGAGCCAATTTTTATAAAATTTGAAAAAGTAGTTTATTTACTCACACAAATTAAGCCGTTGGTATATTATTTTGGAATTCGAGTACTAAGGTCTATATAGGACTCAATTCGAGTATTGTTTGGTACTTTTTGAATGCACTATTTTTCTTGAACAAATGAAGGCAGATTTGAATCGTTTGAGTTTTATCTGTGATATATATATTTAAATACGGAAGATTTTGTAAACTTAATTCTCGAAAAAAGTATATTTCTAAGCGAAAAGGGGAAAAATTGTACTCTTTTTATTAGTACTTTCCACTTAGGTAAAATTTATTCCACTTTTGATACTTTTTCTTCTTGAAATGATACTCTTTGTATGTTCTTTAATATGAATTCAAAACATGGTCCTCATTGAATAAGATTCTTTAAGAGAGAACTTTTTAGTACTTTTTTTTCTCATAATTTTCTAAAATATTGCACCTAGGAACATTAATATTAACATACATGGTCTTGACTGAATAATATTCTGTAAGTGGGAACTATTTGGTACTTTTCTATTCTTTAAATGGTACCTTTTAGATTCTTTATAATGGTTAACCGGAACACACGGTCCTTATTAAATGAGAATTTATTGGGAGAGATTTTTGTACTTTTTCGTTTTACCGATGGTACTTATTGATATTTTTACGATATTGAACATAGATATTGAAAATAAAATTTAGTGAATGAGAGCCTACTGAAAGGGACTTTTGGTACTTTTTCATTCATTAAATTATATTTTTTTGAATTGTATATAATTTTGTACACAGAAACATAAAATTTTTGATTAAATGATAATCTATTTGAGGTATTGTATAGTACTTTTTCAAATAGTACTTTCAAAATTTTCTATAATGTGGAAGCTAAATGAACGAAACTAAAAATACAAGCTTCTTACTGAATGCGAATTTAAACATTAAAAAATGTTTAATCAATTTTAATTTTCTATAAAAGTAAACAAAATTTTGTATGTATTTAATTTAAGTTAGGGTAGCGAAGCACCCAGGGTATGCTAGTATGAAATAAATATGAGGTCGACTTTAAGATTAGCAAAGACAAAAACCACAATATTTGTCAACACTGTCGGGTTAATTAATTACTTATTTGTTTGTTTTTTTTTGTAAATTATTAACAAATATTGTCATGAAATAATTATAACTTGTTTTTACCAGTTTTTTTTAATTGTTTACAAATATTAGAGTTTTGTTTATATTGATACAAATATTTGACAACATAAACATGTTTAATAAAATGTTTATAAAACTTTTTTACTTTATAAAGTAATTAAATAGTTTGTGTTTAGAATAATTAATTACTGTTACGAATCATTGCAATTTTACTCGAATTTCCTTTGTATACTTTTTGCCCTTATAATTTATTTCGAAATTTTCTCTTGTTCTAAGCGGTCAAAGCCATATTTTTTTAAGTTTTCCGGTTAATCTTGCCATTGAATATGCATATGTATGTTGTATGTAGACATGTTTATTAAAAAAAACACACACTTCTCATTAAAAAATCTGGTTTAAAATTTACTAAATATTAATATTAGTTGTGTTTTGTTGCTAACGTTCAAAGGCAATTTCATATAAATTTAAAATTTATAAACGTTAGGAGTTAACGTGTAAAATTATACAAGTTAATTTTAACGTCGATAAAAGTGCTACCAATTCAAAAATAAAAATACAAATATTAATGTGTTTATGTCAAACAATAAAAAAATATTTTAAAATAAAATTTAAATCAAAAAAAAATATCAAATAAAAAAACCTTTTTTAAGAAAATGTAAATAATTTCAAGATTTAGCAGATTTCTTCTGTGGAGTGATGCCAAGTCAGGTAATGTTCGTTTTGTTGCTAACTTTAAGCGTTAACACTCATTGATAGCAACAAAACACAACTATTGTGTGTAAATTTTCTAAAAAACTCAAACACATGCTTATTAGGGAGGCATTTTTTATTCGGTTTGTTTTATTTTCAGAAAAATCCGGAAAAACTCGGCTTACTTGTGGCATTTTTATAAGGCATTACTTTATTAAAAATTACATTAAATATTAAAAGCTTTTTGAGTTATAACACTTTTGCGTTAAATGCTTATAAAAAGTAGGCACGGAAAAGTATATTTTAATACAACAAGCACATTTTTAAATTAATATTAAGGTGTCTCCAAAATATTGGTCGATTAGCTTTATCTCAATACGTTACATTATCATATAATTTTGTTTAAAAACTTACTCATGATGACAAATCTAAATATTGTTATCATATTTGAACATTTATAAACAAATTATTTTAATCACGTTTCCAATAAATGTCATTTTTATACCTATAACACAGGCCAACAAAATCTTAAAAAAGTCAAATCCCAGATATCAGAGTATACTATTTTAAAGTATTAAACTGTGAAAATAGACCCCGTTTGTAGAAAATTCAAAAAAGTAATTTTTGAAGAACGAAAATGTACCAACAAGTCAGTAGTTTCTTATATGGTCTAATTGACTCCGGGCTCTATAAGCTTAAAATAATTTTTTAGTTTCACAATAAATATACTTTACGGAAAATTATATTGTAGAAACTACTACATATATAATATTCTCACGATGGTGAAAGGTATAATAAAAATCGTATAAGTAAACAATATGATCACTGGATTTTAATTTCATTAAGGTACGAAGTACCGGTAACTTGAGATTTAGAGATGTTTATAAAATTTCAAAATCCGATTCTTGTTATACTCCGTAGCACCTTTCAAAAAAATGGTATTACTTTCCCGGTATTTATTTTTGAGCACGTGATAACTAAATGCCTCTTTTTAGAAAACAAATATTTTAAAACAATGTAGTCAAATATGTACATAATGTAAAAGTTATAAAATAATTAAATAAAAAGAAAATTGTTAAAAAATTAGAAGTCTTCTTTTCTTAAAATGTATACCTAATATAAAGAAGTTTTTTCGTAATTTTTTCCCCATTAGAAGTTGAAATATATTTTTTCATGAAAAATTAATTATTTTCCCATATACCCGCTGAACGACTCTAATATCCATATCAGGCATGGAAAATTCAGTACATTAGTACTTTTTGATATCGAAGACCACGAAATATTCGCTACTAACTTATAAACATTTGATAAGTAGTCCACATAGTAGTCAGTCTGTAGTCTAGTCTATAGTCTACACTATAGACCAGGCTCTTGTCTATAGTCCAGTGTATAGTCTAGTCTATAGTCTAGTCTATAGTCTAGTCTATAGTCTAGTCTATAGTCTAGTCTATAGTCTAGTCTATAGTCTAGTCTATAGTCTAGTCTATAGTCTAGTCTATAGTCTAGTCTATAGTCTAGTCTATAGTCTAGTCTATAGTCTAGTCTATAGTCTAGTCTATAGTCTAGTCTATAGTCTAGTCTATAGTCTAGTCTATAGTCTAGTCTATAGTCTAGTCTATAGTCTAGTCTATAGTCTAGTCTATAGTCTAGTCTATAGTCTAGTCTATAGTCTAGTCTATAGTCTAGTCTATAGTCTAGTCTATAGTCTAGTCTATAGTCTAGTCTATAGTCTAGTCTATAGTCTAGTCTATAGTCTAGTCTATAGTCTAGTCTATAGTCTAGTCTATAGTCTAGTCTATAGTCTAGTCTATAGTCTAGTCTAGTCTAGTCTAGTCTATAGTCTAGTCTATAGTCTAGTCTATCTAGTCTAGTCTACTCTATAGTCTAGTCTATAGTCTAGTCTACTATAGTCTAGTCTATTGTCTAGTCTATAGTCTACTCTATAGTCTAGTCTATAGTCTAGTCTATAGTCTAGTCTATAGTCTACTCTATAGTCTAGTCTATAGTCTACTCTATAGTCTAGTCTATAGTCTAGTCTATAGTCTAGTCTATAGTCTAGTCTATAGTCTACTCTATAGTCTAGTCTATAGTCTAGTCTATAGTCTACTCTATAGTCTAGTCTATAGTCTACTCTATAGTCTAGTCTATAGTCTAGTCTATAGTCTACTCTATAGTCTAGTCTATAGTCTAGTCTATAGTCTAGTCTATAGTCTAGTCTATAGTCTAGTCTATAGTCTAGTCTATAGTCTAGTCTATAGTCTAGTCTATAGTCTAGTCTATAGTCTAGTCTATAGTCTAGTCTATAGTCTAGTCTATAGTCTAGTCTATAGTCTAGTCTATAGTCTAGTCTATAGTCTAGTCTATAGTCTAGTCTATAGTCTAGTCTATAGTCTAGTCTATAGTCTAGTCTATAGTCTAGTCTATAGTCTAGTCTATAGTCTAGTCTATAGTCTAGTCTATAGTCTAGTCTATAGTCTAGTCTATAGTCTAGTCTTAGTCTAGACTAGACTATATAGACTATAGTCTATAGACTATATATAGACTATAGACTAGACTATAGTCTAGTCTATAGTCTAGTCTATAGTCTAGTCTATAGTCTAGTCTATAGTCTAGTCTATAGTCTAGTCTATAATCTAGTCTATAGTCTAGTCTATAGTCTAGTCTATAGTCTAGTCTATAGTCTAGTCTATAGTCTAGTCTATAGTCTAGTCTATAGTCTAGTCTATAGTCTAGTCTATAGTCTAGTCTATAGTCTATTCTATAGTCTAGTCTATAGTCTATTCTATAGTCTATTCTATAGTCTAGTCTATAGTCTAGTCTATAGTCTAGTCTATAGTCTAGTCTATAGTCTAGTCTATAGTCTAGTCTATAGTCTAGTCTATAGTCTAGTCTATAGTCTAGTCTATAGTCTAGTCTATAGTCTAGTCTATAGTCTAGTCTATAGTCTAGTCTATAGTCTAGTCTATAGTCTAGTCTATAGTCTAGTCTATAGTCTAGTCTGTTGCCTAGTCTATTGTCTAGTCTAGTCTATAGTCTAAGTTACTACTATTTCAAAATTTCAGTTATCCATGCCTGATCCATATAGTTAACGCCATACACACATAAAAATGTGCATATTATTTTTGTTTTTGGTAGGTTTCTTTCAAAACAAAAACAATCGAGAAGAAATAGGTCAGTCAACTACAAACATGTTTTTTTTTTGTTGTTTTTGTGTCTTAATCATTTTGGCAAGTAGACAAAATTAAAATTTATTTCTTACACATCAAAGTTATAAAAAAAAGAAAAGTAATGAAAAACCATTTTTCACGGTGTGTAATCAATTATGTGCAAATATACTCAAAGTCAATGTTAATTAATTGAAATAAATTCTCTATACATTCGGTCTCACAGACAATGACTGTGTAATTAATTTTAATTTAGATTATTGTTAAATTATATAAAAAAGCACGATTTTTGCAAAAAAAAATAAAAGTACGTGATGCAACGCCAGAAAAGTGCTGAACGACGATCTTTTACATCTACACAAGAGTTCACTACAAAAACTTTTATTTATTTTATAATAATTATTACATTTTTTAATTTATAGACGACACTTTATAAAATTTTTATAGTTCCATAATTTTATGAGTATCTTTTATAGAGTATTAGATTAACCGCCGCCGTTTATTATTTATTTATATATTTATTTTGTTCATGTACTTAATTTTTTTAATCTATTCACAATGAAATTCTACTATAAACTGTTGATTCGCTAGCGTGCGTACTCGTAATATATTGAACGTTTATTATTGAAGAGAATTGTGTGTTTTTGTTTTTCGACTTTCAAAATCTTATAGATACTCTTCATTTTCTGTAGTTGTTCGTTTTCAAATACATGCATAAATTGTTGGCTGACAGTGTTGCCAGAAAAGTAAGCATTAGTTGAGCGATCTGTTGCAGGTCAAAAAAATCCTGTTTTTAATTTATTTTCAATTTATTCCTTAGATATTAGGTTATAGTCAAACCCAGCATTGTTAGTTAAATCATGGTTTAATCGTATTTAATTTATACGTCAGTTAAAGCGTGTTTAACTAAGAAACAGTTTTTGGGTTAAGGATTAGAGATTAAATTAAAATTCATCTTCGAATGTTGTTTTTAAATACCCGATTAGTAAATTTTTTGTGTTAGTTGTTAGTTAGATAGATATAGATAGATAGATAGATAGAGATAGATAGATAGATAGATAGATAGATAGATAGATAGATAGATAGATAGATAGATAGATAGATAGATAGATAGAGTAGATAGATAGATAGATAGATAGATAGATAGATAGATAGATAGATAGATAGATAGATAGATAGATAGATAGATAGATAGATAGAGATAGTAGATAGATAGATAGATAGATAGATAGATAGATAGATAGATAGATAGATAGATAGATAGATAGATAGATAGATAGATAGATAGATAGAGATAGATAGATAGTAGATAGATAGATAGATAGATAGATAGATAGATAGATAGATAGATAGATAGATAGATAGATAGATAGATAGATAGATAGATAGATAGATAGATAGATAGATAGATAGATAGATAGATAGATAGATAGATAGATAGATAGATAGATAGATAGATAGATAGATAGATAGATAGATAGATAGATAGATAGATAGATAGATAGATAGATAGATAGATAGATAGATAGATAGATAGATAGATAGATAGATAGATAGATAGATAGATAGATAGATAGATAGATAGATAGATAGATAGATAGATAGATAGATATAGATAGATAGATAGATAGATAGATAGGATAGATAGATAGATAGATAGATAGATAGATAGATAGATAGATAGATAGATAGATAGATAGATAGATAGATAGATAGATAGATAGATAGATAGATAGATAGATAGATAGATAGATAGATAGATAGATAGATAGATAGATAGATAGATAGATAGATAGATAGATAGATAGATAGATAGATAGATAGATAGATAGATAGATAGATAGATAGATAGATAGATAGATAGATAGATAGATAGATAGATAGATAGATAGATAGATAGATAGATAGATAGATAGATAGATAGATAGATAGATAGATAGATAGATAGATAGATAGATAGATAGATAGATAGATAGATAGATAGATAGATAGATAGATAGATAGATAGATAGATAGATAGATAGATAGATAGATAGATAGATAGATAGATAGATAGATAGATAGATAGATAGATAGATAGATAGATAGATAGATAGATAGATAGATAGATAGATAGATAGATAGATAGATAGATAGATAGATAGATAGATAGATAGATAGATAGATAGATAGATAGATAGATAGATAGATAGATAGATAGATAGATAGATAGATAGATAGATAGATAGATAGATGATAGATAGATAGATAGATAGATAGATAGATAGATAGATTGGTGCCAGTTACAGATTTCATCAAATTGCATATGTTTTTTTTTTAAATAATCTCTAAAATAGATATGAAAAAGTTTTCGAGTTTTTTTAACAATCTACTTAAAGGTTTGTGATTTATAATTATAATGTGAGAATATTTTTGTTTATTGCAAAATTCCCCTAAATGATTAAACAATTGATTTATTTACATTTGGGGAATTTTTTAATTGATGTGGAAATTTAATAATCGGTATTTTTTCCTACTTGTTCTACGATAAGTAATATTGTAACAATTATATTTAAGTTTTATATGTATATGTATTAGTAATGTATGTATAATGTAATTAAATCAAAAATTAGGAAATCAATATTAACACAA
The DNA here is from genome assembly GCF_015586225.1 of Lucilia sericata. Classification (NCBI taxonomy): domain Eukaryota; kingdom Metazoa; phylum Arthropoda; class Insecta; order Diptera; family Calliphoridae; genus Lucilia; species Lucilia sericata. Next base: position 12,110 of record NW_023994336.1, on the reverse strand, counting down.
AACCGAAAAACTGTTTTCGCTTGTAAGTACGATTACATATTTGAGAAAATAAACCATTCTTTATATTTACTTTCCATTATCAAATTAAATATTTATTGTTAATTTAATCCTTTTAACCGTTAAATAAGAAAATAAACTATTTAAAACCTTTTTAATAAAATATAAACTTGACAACTCTACCAATTCGCTTTAAATACAACATTGCTGTGGAAAAATTTGATGGGCATTACTTTTTCGCCTCATTTCACATCTCTACTAGAGAAATACAACCATGTTGTTTAGTAATTTTTATTATATGCTAGCCGCCAATAAACTTTTAATGACGACGTCGTCGAAAATGTTCCAGTTTAAAAAAATTGGCTTAATAGTTTTATTAAGTTGTCGAAATATTACAGTTTAAGGAAGTTTTGATCGCGCACAGTGATATAGACAATTTTTTTAACCGGCAAGTCTAATTTACATAAAATTTTACATGCGATTTGAAATTTAAACGCATCGGCCCATCAGAGGTGCTGTCAGGCCTCCCCAAAGTGGGACCTCTCAGATATATTTATATAAGTATGTTATTAGTATAATATATTTATATAAAGAAATAACAAGTTCGTTCTTTAACTCATAGTTCCTGTCGCTTTCCACGAACATTGTTTGGGCAAATGTGGATCAAATTCCTACTTTTCAATTCCAAAACCTACTATATGGAACTAAAATTATAGTAATAATCAAATTCAGGCATTTAATAGTTATTCATTACTCAAAACGAAACAAATTTGCCGTAGTCGTTTATAAGTCGCCGCCAAAATTTTTAGTGTCAACCAACGCCGTTAAAGTTTGTCGTCACAGATCTCTGTATCACATAAAGTAGAGAAATACAACCCTGTTGTTTAGTAATTTTTATTATGGTAAAAATGGACGCGTGAAGTGGAATTTGCAAAAATACTAAAAAAAAATAATTAATTGCAAATAAAACAAAGTCATATTATGCTAAAGTAAAAAGTGAAAACAGAAAATTACATTGTTATATACGTAAAAAGTGTAGATTATTGCGAAAGAAAATAAAAAAATCAATTTTTTCCGTGACGCAGAAGAAAAGAATGTATTGCATGCGTTGCACAAAGAAAATGGGAAAATTTTTCTTAGAATAAATCTATATTGAGGAAAAGTTAAGCTAAATGTATTGAATAGAAAATAAAAGCAAACGTAAATAATAAATTTATTGTAAATTGCGCGCTTAGTGAGTGTTTTTTTATATTGTTAACGAGGCGGCCAAATAAAATCGATTTTTGTATGAACTTCGGCAAAATTGTCTTGTAGTGGGAAAAAAATTTATTTGTACGTCCTGATATCGACGTAGGGAAGTGGCGCGCAATGTCGAATATTGTGGAAACAACTCATGTGACGTCCTCAAAGTCGCAACAAGAGCAACAACAACAACAGCAGCAAAAATTACAATTACATGTAACAACAACAACAATGAATACAAAAATAAATAATGAACATTTAGCCGGTGGTAATATTGTTACCGCTGATGAAAATAATAAAGTGAAAGAGCCACCACCTATAGTGGGGAAAACAGTTGAAGGAATAGAGGAGAAGTTAGAAAATCCTATTAATAAAACCGAACAAAAGGTAATAGAAAAACAATTGCAGCCAGTTAAGGACACAAAAACAACAATAATAGTTAATACGGTAACATTAACTAATGTGGAACAACAACGTAATGCTATTAAAACAACCTCAACTTCATCTAACACTACTCCTTTAAAGGAACGCAGTAGTGGTGACAAAGGTAACTGGCAATAACTATTAATAAATATTCTCTATTAATTTTATAATTTTTTCAGAGAAATCACACAAAAAGAAGAAAAAAGAAAAAGATCGTGATAATGATCGGGAACGTGACAAAGATCGTGCTGATCAGACGAAAAAATCCAAAGAAAAAGACAAAATATCTTCTTCATCTGATAAAAGTGCTCATCATAAAAAAGATAAAGATAAACACAAATCGCACTCTTCTTCATCTTCGTCTAAGAGCAGCACAGATCGTTCTAGCTCTAAATCAAGTTCTAAAGAGAGTCATGTTTCTAGTAGTAGTAAAACGGCAGGAAATGGTTCTAGTTCTAGCTCTACACCCAAAGTGAAATCTAACAGTAGCAGCAATACAAACACCAGTAGTAGTGCCTTTACACCAAAGTTGTCAACAAGCGCCGCAAATGAGGACAGAGAGAAGGTATTGAATTTGTTATAATCTTGGACTCCAATTTAATTCCTTTTAATAGCAAATAAAGATCACACTTAATTAACAATATTTACCAATTTACAGATATCATTGTCCCAAACATCAGTGGATTCCAGCAAGGAATCCGGCCACCGTAGACGAAGTTCCGAAAGTAGTAAGACCAGTCAAAACAGTACTATAAAGATAACATCATCTGAAAATGTTATACCCGACAAAGTCAAAGATGCAGAGAAAACAAATGCATTAGTTACAACAGTGACCAATATTCCAACAATTGCTAAACAAAATGACATATCATTAAAGGAGAAAAATGAGACAGCAGCAACAGCAATAGAAAGAAAACTTGTTGTGGAAAATCAAAAACCCGAAATAAAGAAAATCGTCTTAGAAGACAAGAAAGATGAAATAAGTAATAAAACCATAATAAATAGCTTAACACACGATAAACAATCCCTTAAAACTGACAAATCTTTAAGTGATATAGCGGCGGTAGAATCTTCACCCCTTAAATTGAAACTAAAAGATGAAAATATTATCGAAATCAAAAAGGAAAATAATGAACAAGTTTTTAAAAGTCTCGTTACGAAAAAACCAAATGAAGTTGCAAGACAATTAAATTTTAACAGTGAAAATAAAATTGACAATGTTAATACTACTCCCTTAACAAGAGTTGAACCTTTAAAACCAGTTGAATTAATAAAAACAGAAATAAAATGTGAAAATATAGAAAAAGAAGAAGTAAAAATCAAACCCCAACAAACAATAAATAATGAAACAAAAATAAAAATTGAAACAATAATAATGCCTTCACCATCTCAAAAGACTTTTGTCACACCCATTTCCTTAAGTCAAGGCTCGGTGGCAACATCACATAACGTAAATAGCAATCATCAGTCATTGGGCCATAATGTAGCTTCTCCTGTAGTGACAAGTAGTTCTATGACCGTTTTATCTACTTCTACAACTTCTTCCTCTACTTCCACTTCTACTTTAACCTCTTCATCGTCTTCATCATCGCATTCGGCCACTTCATCAAGACGTTCTTCTTCCGGCAGTAGTAGTCATAATCACCATCATCATCGCTCTTCAATGTCATCTTCTTCTTCGTCCAATAAACACAGTAGCAGTTTGAATTCTTCCTCCTCTTCGTCCTCACGTAGTCGGGAATGTTCTCGTTGTTATAAAAGATCAAAAATACGTCGTGTCAGTGTGGGCACACAAAGTGCAAAACATGCACCAGCACCAAATATCACACGTACCAGTCGCAACAATAATCATATACCCGTGGGACTGGAGCATCTTAAATATGGTCAGTACTTTGAGGTGGAAGTATATCCCAATGGTGGTGCTTCAGTGGTACATTTATATCAAGATGAAATACAAAATCTTTCACCCGATGAAATGGACGAATTGGTTAATGAATTTTTTGAAATTTGTTTTGCTGAAGATGAAGAAGGTTATGCTCATCATGTTATGGGCATTGTACATGATGCAGCTAAATATTTGCCCGATTTACTAGAACATATGGCGGAAAATTATTCAACCTTAACGGTTAAGGCTGGAGTTTTGGGTAGAAACTCTGATATAGAAACCTGTACCATGGCACAATATTATGAACAGGTATGTTTAATTAAAAGTTTAATTTAAATATGTTTTAATATCTTCCAAATTATAACTCTAGGTGGTGCGTAATTATTCCCAGGGTACTTTTCGTTATGGTCCTCTTCATCAAATCAGTTTAGTGGGCAAAGTGCATGAAGAAGTTGGAGGCTATTTTCCTGATTTATTAGGACGTATAGAAGAAAATCCGTTTTTAAAAAAGGTTTTCTCAATTTCATTAAAATATTTTATAGTTTTCTTTAATTTAATCGAATTTTTAATTATAGACAATGCCTTGGGGTCCTTGTTCAATATTACAAACTGATCCCCGACTTTCCAATGATGGTCCCATTTTATGGATACGCTCTGGTGAACAGTTAGTACCAACAGCTGAGTTAAACAGTAAAACTCCCATGAAAAGACAAAGGTTTGTACTATATTTTAATTTATTTAAAGTTTGTTTTATTGTAAATGTTTTTCTTTTAGGACACGTATCAATGAATTGCGTAATTTGCAATATTTACCACGACTTTCGGAGGCTCGTGAAACAATGATTGAGGATCGCACTAAAGCCCATGCTGATCATGTGGGTCATGGTCATGAACGTATAACAACAGCTGCTGTTGGTATGTATGATGTTTTTTTAAAGAGTTTAATTGTTTATAACAATGATAACAGGGAAGTTGTCAAAGTAACACAGTAGTTGGTATCGGAATAAGAAAATCGTTAAATGATTTTCTTTTTTATGTCCCATAATCTATTTCTTCAAATTTGTGAGTTAAATATATGATGTTTAAATGTGATACTAATAGAATCACAGACAGAGGAATGATGCCCTCCATTGTAGTATGTGTGATAAATATTACTTTTCTGCATTCAAAAAATTAATTGAAATTTGTAAATTGTGTCTAGAGGGAATTCCCCTTCGAAACCATACTAGTCATACTCGGTCAAAGATTATCCACCCAGCTCGACCGAATGTTTTTTCCCCAGGAAAGAACTGTCCGCGACTGCCGAACTGTAAAAACATCGCTATAGCATGATATAACTTTACCAGGTTTTAAATCCGTTCGAGATAGAAAAAGACGCAAACCCTCGAACCCCTCACAATGAAATACATCTGTTCTTCACTACGCGTAACCTGCAACTATCACCAGCAAACACTTTTTACCACCTGGACGAAGGAAATTAATTTAACCCTTGACGTCGTGGTCGATGGAGTCCAAATTCCGACCTTGAACCACCCAAAAATGCAATCGCATACAAATTGCAAGGTATATATAAGATCCTCAAAGCGCTAGCAGGCAGCTTTTGGGGTAAGGAAACCTTGTTAGCTACATATAAATCGATTGGTCGGTCAGTGGTTAATTATACTGTTTCAGTGTGGTCACTTCCGCTCAGTGATATCCAGTGGAGAAACATTAAAAGCCTCCAAAATGCTGCCTAAAAATTACGGAACAACATCTACACGAGGAAATGAAGATTCTCCCAGTCAAGGAACACACTAAACAGTTCCTTCTGGTCATTCCAACTTTAACATCACACAGTTGGATGCATCTCTAGGAAGGATCTTCGTATATACGAGGAGAACATACGCAGTTATGTGCAGGATCAAATAGATCAGTACTTGTAGATGGCAGTTTTGAACGACATTCATAGAGACGTCATCAATTCCGCTGTCGCAGTATACCGTATGAATGTCGTACTTGGAGGCCGCCCACCACCAATAGCAGACACAGAAGAAAACCTGCCGCGGAAAACAAGAATAGTTCTGAAACAACTAAGATAGGGATGGGGCTGCAGGCTTAATGCCTACTGGTCACGTATAGACTGTTCCTTCCCCAACGAATGTCCAGCATGTGGTAAAGGTCCCCATGATACCCACGATATATTCAAATGCTCAGTCAACCCTACATCACTTTGTCCAATAGATTTATGGATACATCCAATTGAATTAGCACAATTTTTAGACCTGGACATTGATGTAGAACCCCCTAACTGGAGTATTTTTTAGTTGTTACAACAACTACACCTGGAGGAGACAAATCGGAGCAGAAGCAAATGCTACATGAAAGTCCTGGAAGTGAAACTGAGTTCTTTTCTAGTGTTTCGTGGTAGATTTTACTGTATGGTCTTTCGATCATATAATCATATATTTGCTTATTTTAAGGAGGCTTCTTGTCCTGCTCTTGCTATGCTTTCCTCATCTTTGTGGTTCTACCTACCATTTCATTATTCCAAGAGTTCTTATGGGATTCTCTCGCCCATATTTTTAATTCTCAACCCTAGTTGCGTCGAATGGTTTTGTGTTAGTCTAACCCAAAACTTGAGCTCCATTTGAAGCTAGTTTTTGTTATTACCCATATGATGTAAACTTTACCTCTGGGAGAGTATCAGATTTAAACTTATCATCTGATATAGCCCTAATTGCCTTCTGGATATCAATAAATATTAACCCCTTTTGGCGCTTTATTTATTCAAGTCCAACTTACATATTCCGTTATTGCACGGACTTCTACCTGGAAGATAGTATTGTGGTTAGGTAGAACCACAAGCCTGCTTGACACCCATTCAAGAGAGAACCGCGTAGCAACGGATTCCTACTAGAATTTGCTGTAATGTTCGGCTTAACCATGACATTCTATATGAGATTCTATCAGTGTTGCAAAGTTCCCGACATATTCTGTGTCTGGTATGAGATCGGGCACACCTATAGCCTTCCAATGTGCTGAGTATAAATTAATGACGTAACCTATAACAGCCTTTGTTCGTTACGTCTAAAGTTATGAGCTGTTCGGCTGTAAGTTCCGCTTCATACCTTATATATGGGTGGAATATCTAGCAACGTTTTCAGAGCCTTGGCGTAGTGCTCATGTCACCACTTATACCCAAGCAGCATATACGCTGAACTCCCTGTAATAGTTATTACATTTTTTGTCCAAAGAATTCCACCAGATTATTGAAGCATGATTTCACTAAAAATTAAATTTCACAGAAAAATCTAAATTTCACTAGAAATTCAAAACTTCACTAGAAATTTTGTTAAATATGTTATTTTAACTAATTAATGTATTGTAACACTGTTTTTGAACATTGTATTTGATCAATGTTGTTTATGAATTATTAGTTTTGTTATATAAAAATAATTGTAGTTAGTTCAATAAAATATTTAAATCCAATAGGTTATGGGCCAACATAGCTAAGAAAATAATTTCAAATTTTGTGAAAATTTTCTGAAGTTAAACAGAAAATTTGTTATAATAAATAAAAAAGAAAAATTTTATTGAAAAACAAGAAAATAACTAATATAAGAATCAGTGATTTTAAAATAATAAAAATAATAGTGAATCAAGATTTTCAAGATCAATCAAGAAGATTTTTAAGAATAATCAAGATTTTCAAGATTCAAAATGGAATTTTCTAAAAGCCTTAAGCCCCTATCAGGTGAGACAGACTGGCCGATATGGAAGAGGAAGGTCAGGGACCTCCTTGAGTTCTATGAGGGTTCTCTAGATGTGGTTGAAAAGAAGTTAACCAAACCAGAACCCATAGCAACGAATGCAACGGAGATACAAATAAGAGAACATAAGAAGAATGAAGATTTGTATCGCAAAGCAAATAGTTATGCCAAGAGTATCATAACTAGTACCATAACGGATGAAATCTATCTAAAGGTAATGGATAAAGATTCTGCTTGTGAGATGTGGGATGCATTACATCAACAGTTTGAAGCAACTTCCAAAGACCAGCTATATAAAATGTGCAATGACTTGTTTTCTTTTGAATGGAATGAAAATTGTGACATTTCAACTCATGTATCCAAATTAAAAAGCCTATGGACTGAAATAAACAATGGATTACGCATGAAAGGAGAAAATACATTACCAGATTTATTGCTGATTTGTAAAATTTTGAATATATTGCCAACATCATATGAAGTATTTAAATCTAGCTGGATGATGCTGACGAATGATAGAGATAAATCATTAGATGAATTGATTATGCAGTTGTGTTTGTATGAACGAAATTTTAATAAATCAAATAATGTTGTAAATTCTTCAAATAATCAAGAAGCGTTGGTTTTTAATCAGAAGAAAGGAACAAAGTTTAAACAACAAACGAAACCTAACAACAAGATGCCGAACCACAACATGATGAAGAAACGTCAACTGAATATGAAACTGAAGACCAGAGTGATGATGAAGAGTTTGTGGTGCAAGATGCCGAAACACAAAATCGTAATAAGCGGCAAAGAAGTATATCTGAAGATGAAGAAGAAGGTCCAGATGTAAAACGTTTACGAAATCGCACAATTATAATATCTAATGCGGCTCATAATGATTTCGTAATGATGTCTAAAGAATTTGTTAATCAAATAACAACCCCTATGACTTTTAAAGAGGCCGTTGAGAGTGAAAAGAAGGATGAGTGGATGAAAGCCATGCAGTCCGAGATAAACTCATTAAAGGAAAACAAAACATGGGTGCTCACAGATTCGCAAAAAGATGTAAAAGCACTTCCTGCCAAGTGGGTTTATAAAATAAAAACAAACGCTGACGGTAGCATTGACAAATATAAAGCGAGGCTTGTTATAAAAGGTTTTAAGCAGAAGCATGGAATTGACTATGATCAAACCTTTAGTCCGGTAGCTAAGATGTCAACAATTAGGTCACTTCTTAGTGTAGCAGCTACTGAAGGTCTACATTTAAAACAGTTTGATGTGTCAACCGCGTTTTTATATGGTGAATTACAAGAGACGATATACATGAATCAACCTGAAGGTTTTGGTGATGGTACAAAAAGAGTTTGTCGTCTTAAAAGGAGTTTATATGGTCTAAAGCAAGCGCCAAGATGCTGGCATACGCGTATGGATACATTTTTAGAAAAGCTGAAGTTTAAGCCAAGTTCTGCAGATACTTGTCTTTACATTAGGGAGAAGAATGGAAAGAAGTTGATTATTGCTCTCTATGTAGATGATGGCTTAGTCGCAGCTTCGGATAATAACGATTTAGAAGAATTTTTAAAAGAATTGAAATCCGAATTTAAAATAGTTGTTAAGGATGCAAACTATTTTCTTGGTCTAGAAATTGATAAAAATAATGATCACATAAAAATTCATCAAAAAGCCTATGCTACAAAAATACTCGAAAGATTCAAATTTACCGAATGTCGCCCAGTTTCAACACCAATGGAAAAATCGAATAATGAAGTGAAATCAGGGAAAGTTGTCAGTGATTTTCCATATCGTCAAGCTGTAGGTGCACTAATGTATCTTATGCTGGGAACAAGGCCTGACCTTGCATATAGTGTTGGGTTTTTATCAAGATCCCTAGAAAATCCTACCGTTGAAGATATTCAAAGAGTAAAGCGAGTTTTCAGATATATCGCCGGCACAATAAATTTTGGTATAATTTACAAAAGACAAGGTCCAAAGAAGCTAACTTGTTATAGTGATGCTGATTTTGGTGGGTGTACAAATACTGGTCGTTCAACATCTGGTGTTGTTGTTTCATATGCAGGTGGAGCTATCTCGTGGTTAAGCCAGAGACAACCAATGGTGTCGACTTCAACAACAGAGGCAGAAATAGTAGCTGCAAACGAGGGTGCAAAAGAAATAATTTGGCTAAAAACACTTTTTAATGATTTAATCAACTATAATGAACTTCCTGTAATTCATATTGATAACACTGCGGCAATACGATTAGCACAAAACCCGGAGTTTCATAAACGAACTAAGCATATTGCTTTGAAGCATTTTTTCATTAGAGAAAAAGTTACTGAGGGTCATTTAAAGGTATCTCAAGTGCCAACAGAAAATCAAGTGGCTGATATGATGACAAAACCTTTGCCTAAACCTCGATTGCAACATTTACGAAATTGTTTAAATATTAATTAATTAAAACAAGGGAAAGTGTTAAATATGTTATTTTAACTAATTAATGTTTTGTAACACTGTTTTTGAACATTGTATTTGATCAATGTTGTTTATGAATTATTAGTTTTGTTATATAAAAATAATTGTAGTTAGTTCAATAAAATATTTAAATCCAATAAATTTCACTAGAAATTCGAAATTTCACCTAAAATTAGAAATTTCACCTAAAATTAGAAATTTCACTAGAAATTCCAAGTTTCACTAGAAATTCAAAATTTCACTAGAAATTCGAAATTTCACTAGAAATTCGAAATTTTAATAGAAATTTGAAATTTCGCCAAAACTAAAAATTTAACGAGAAATTTATAAAAAATTTAAAATTTGATAATTCCAAATTTCACTAAAAATTAATTTTTCTTACTAAAATTTTAATATTTTACTCGATGTTAAAAATTTCACTAACATTTAAAATTCAAAATTTCATTAGAAATTCAAAATTTCATTAGAAATTCAAAATTTCATTAGAAACTAAAAATTTCATTAAAAATTCATAATTTCACTAAAAATTAAAAATTTCACTAAGAATTCGAATTTTCACCAAAACTTTGAATTTTCTTTAAAAAGTCAAGTTTTCAATAAAAATCCAAAATTTTGATAAAAAATTCATAAAAATTTAAAATTTCACTAAAAAATTTTTACTACAATTTTCATTTTTCACTCTATATTAAAAATTTCAGTAAAAATTAAAAATTTCACTCGAAATTTGGAATTTTCAAATTCACTCAATATTAAAAATTTCAGTAAAAATTAAAAATTTCACTGGAAATTTGGAATTTTCAATAAAAATTTTAAGTTTCACTAAAAATTCAAAATTTCACTAGAAATTCAAAATTTCACTAGAAACTCAAAATTTCACTAACAATTCAAAATTTCGCCAAAAATATCAAAATTTTATTAAAAAATTCCAAAGTCGATTTTATTTGTAAACAATTCTACTGTGCAGAGGTGTTCGACTGGGGCTCCATAGTTCTTTCCTGAGTAAAAGAAACTTTCTGTTTATGCAGCTGTTGAAAGCTGGGTTGAATATTGTTTACCGAGTAGGAGTCGGGTCGATAAGTAGTGATGACAGAACTATGTTTGAATTTCACAGCCTTTATTTGTTGTTGACAAGATGCAATTGAGAGCGGTAGTCGCAGCAGCAATATCTAGGGAACACCATCAGTAGTTAGGGAATGACCCTAACCGTAACTTTTATAACTAGTACCACATCTATCGCTTCCAACCGTCGTAATGACGTCATCTCCATTACTTTAGCTCAAACATGTTGAATTATTTCTACCTTTTTTCTCTTTGCCTTTGTAGCGAATTGGTTTTCCACTATACTTTATTAATTCCAATTATAATATCTTATTTCAGGCATTCTAAAAGCAGTTCATTGTGGTCAAACTTACGAACAGAATCGTATTACCAAAGATGTAGTAGCTTTTGCAGCACAAGATTTCAATCAATTAGTTGAAACTTTACAACTCGATTTACACGAACCGCCCATTTCACAATGTGTCCAATGGATTGAGGATGCTAAACTAAATCAATTGAGGCGGGATGGCATACGTTATGCTCGCATTAAATTATGTGATAATGATATATACTTTTTGCCGCGTAATATTATACATCAATTTCGTACCGTAACAGCAGTAACCAGTGTTGGTAATTAAATTACAGTTTAACTTTTAGGAATTAAAGATTTTAACTTTTCTGTCTTATTTGCTATTTTAGCTTGGCATTTGCGTTTACGTCAGTATTATCCAGGCCAAGAAGTTATAAATGAAAAAAATAATCCAGTTTTGGCAGAGCCGCCACAATATAAGGAGAAACAAACCATATTACCACATCCCATATCACATGATGAGGCCAAGAAAACCTACTGCAAACGTACAGCAGAGGGTAAAGCTAAGAAAAAACTTAATGATGTAGACGGTTTGAGTAGACGTTCCAGTGAAAGTGGCACCGATGATTCAACCAATACCCTTAAAGATGAAGCTAAATTGGATGTATCACCGGCCAAAAAGAAACTAACTAAAGAGGAGCCCAAAATAGATATGAGAAAAATGGTTATTGAACATAATTTAATCAATAAAGTGGTGGCTAAAATTGTATCTTTGCCACCAAACGAGAATCCCAAAGGTGTAACCAATAGTGTTAATCAGCCGAACAGTGGACGTAAAGAGAAAAAGGAAAAACGCAAACATAAGGAAGAAGGCGATAAAAGTGACAAAAAGTGTAAGAATACAGAGACAACTAAGAGACCCAAAATGTCTTCAATACATGAATTAACTACAAACTCCACAGCAGCAATACCTCCCATACAAAATGTTTTGGTGACAAATGCAACAACAACGC
>NW_023994335.1:357500-410826 GCF_015586225.1 Lucilia sericata | reverse complement strand
ACAGACTATAGACTAGACTATAGACTAGACTATAGACTAGACTATAGACTAGACTATAGACTAGACTATAGACTAGACTATAGACTAGACTATAGACTAGACTAGACTATAGACTAGACTATAGACTAGACTAGACTATACTAGACTAGACTATAGACGACTAGATATAGACTAGAAGACTATAGACTAGACTATAGACTAGACTATAGACTAGACTATAGACTAGACTATAGACTAGACTATACTACGCTAGACTAGACTATAGACTAGACTATAGACTAGACTATGACTAGACTATAGACTAGACTATAGACTAGACTATAGACTAGACTATAGACTAGACTATAGACTAGACTATAGACACTAGACTATAGACTAGACTATAACTAGACTATAGACTAGACTATAGACTAGACTATAGACTAGACTATAGACTAGACTATAGACTAGACTATAGACTAGACTATAGACTAGACTATAGAATATTATAGACTAGACTATAGACTAGACTATAGACTAGACTATAGACTAGACTATAGACTAGACTATAGACTAGACTATAGACTAGACTATAGGCTAGACTATAGACTAGACTATAGACTAGACTATAGGCTAGACTATAGACTAGACTATAGACTAGACTATAGACTAGACTATAGACTAGACTATAGACTAGACTATAGAATATATTATAGACCAGACTATAGACTAGACTATAGACTAGACTATAGACTAGACTATAGACTAGACTATAGACTAGACTATAGACTAGACTATAGACTAGACTATAGACTAGACTATAGACTAGACTATAGACTAGACTATAGACTAGACTATAGACTAGACTATATACTAGACTATAGATTAGACTATAGACTAGACTACAGACTAGACTATAGACTAGACTACAGACTAGACTATAGACTAGACTATAGACTAGACTACAGACTAGACTATAGACTAGACTACAGACTAGACTATAGACTAGATTATATACTAAACTATAGATTAGACTATTGCAAGACTAGATTATAGACTAGTCTATATTACTATATAAAACAGACTGTCGTATCTTCCGATATCAAAACGTATTATAGATCTGAATTTTCCATCCCTGGCAATGAGGATGTGATGAATTTTGTTTTATTAAAAAAAATAAAGATTCACAAAATTTAAGAAATGTTAAATGTTTTTGTGTATTACATATTTAAGAAAATGCTTGTTTAATATTGCACAGTGGCAAAATGTCTAAATAAATTGTAGATAATTTAGCAAAATGTTCAAAGAAACAATTTGTACAAATAATTACTTTCTTACACTAATAGTAACATCTAAATGAATCTAAAGTGTAGGATTTTTTCAATAGAAATCTAAAATCTCTTTAATTATTCTCAAGTCTGAACTAAACCTTATCGCTTGTTTAAAATTAGTTTGATATGCATATTAAAAGAAGTAGCTACTTGAAAAACCGAGGCACGTGCCCTAATACTATTTCATTAGGAAATTCAAGAATAATTTAAATATTAGTTTATTGATTAAAAAAAAAACAAGTATTTAATTTAAAAAAAAAAAAAAACTATAAAACTTTTGATAAACAGCAGCTTTGGTAACAATGTCTTGTCTATTTATAGACTATAGTGTAGGGTATAAGCCAAAAAACTTTTATTCTCTTTAATATATTATTAAAGAATAATAAAACGAAACGTTTTTAATAGTAGATTGTTGATTTTTTAACAGTAATTTATTAAATATTCTAACTAAGAAAAATAAATTAATATTGTTTAGGCTGGCATTGAGTTGAAACAGAAAATAAATTAAAATTTTTACGATTTTGCAAACTAGTTTTTTCTCTTAAACAAGTGATATTTTTTAAAGTTTTCGATTAAAATTTAATTATGTATTTTCAAAATGTGTAAATCTGTTTTTTTGCAAAATGTGATTAATTTTCAGTAAACATAAATTAAGTTGAACATGCTCTTTCAAAGTTTAAAATTTCTTAATTAGTATTATAACTTACAGTTATTCTAAACACACCAAAATGCCAAAGAACACGTTCGTGTAGAACACGATCTAGACTAGAGATTTAGTTATACTATAGACTGTACTCTAGAGTATAGACCAGCCAATGGACTAGATTATATACTATAAACGAAAAGCTTGGACTAGAGTCTTAACTATATATAGACAGTAGTCTAGACTTTAGACTAGACTACAGACTAGACTATAGACTAGACTATAGACTAGATTATAGACTAGACTAGTTTATAGACTTGACTAAACTAGACTATAAACTAGACTATAAACTATACTATAGACTAGACTATAAACTAGACTATAAACTATAAACTATAGACTAGACTATAGACTAGACTATAGACTAGACTATAAACTAGACTATAGACTAGACTATAAACTAGACTATAGACTAGACTATAGACTAGACTATAAACTAGACTGTAGACTAGACTATAGACTAGACTATAAACTATAAACTATAGACTAGACTATAAACTATAGACTAGACTATAAACTATAGACTAGACTCTAGACTAGACTTTAGACTAGACTATAGACTAGACTATAGACTAGACTATAGACTAGACTATAGACTAGACTATAGACTAGACTATAGACTAGACTATAGACTAGACTATAGACTAGACTATAGACTAGACTATAGACTAGACTATAGACTAGACTATAGACTAGACTATAGACTAGACTATAGACTAGACTATAGACTAGACTATAGACTAGACTATAGACTAGACTATAGACTAGACTATAGACTAGACTATAGACTAGACTATAGACTAGACTATAGACTAGACTATAGACTAGACTATAGACTAGACTATAGACTAGACTATAGACTAGACTATAGACTAGACTATAGACTAGACTATAGACTAGACTATAGACTAGACTATAGACTAGACTATAGACTAGACTATAGACTAGACTATAGACTAGACTATAGACTAGACTATAGACTAGACTATAGACTAGACTATAGACTAGACTATAGACTAGACTATAGACTAGACTATAGACTAGACTATAGACTAGACTATAGACTAGACTATAGACTAGACTATAGACTAGACTATAGACTAGACTATAGACTAGACTATAGACTAGACTATAGACTAGACTATAGACTAGACTATAGACTAGACTATAGACTAGACTATAGACTAGACTATAGACTAGACTATAGACTAGACTATAGACTAGACTATAGACTAGACTATAGACTAGACTATAGACTAGACTATAGACTAGACTATAGACTAGACTATAGACTAGACTATAGACTAGACTATAGACGATAGACTATAGACTAGACTATAGACTAGACTATAGACTAGACTATAGACTAGACTATAGACTAGACTATAGACTAGACTATAGACTAGACTATAGACTAGACTATAGACTAGACTATAGACTAGACTATAGACTAGACTATAGACTAGACTATAGACTAGACTATAGACTAGACTATAGACTAGACTATAGACTAGACTATAGACTAGACTATAGACTAGACTATAGACTAGACTATAGACTAGACTATAGACTAGACTATAGACTAGACTATAGACTAGACTATAGACTAGACTATAGACTAGACTATAGACTAGACTATAGACTAGACTATAGACTAGACTATAGACTAGACTATAGACTAGACTATAGACTAGACTATAGACTAGACTATAGACTAGACTATAGACTAGACTATAGACTAGACTATAGACTAGACTATAGACTAGACTATAGACTAGACTATAGACTAGACTATAGACTAGACTATAGACTAGACTATAGACTAGACTATAGACTAGACTATAGACTAGACTATAGACTAGACTATAGACTAGACTATAGACTAGACTATAGACTAGACTATAGACTAGACTATAGACTAGACTATAGACTAGACTATAGACTAGACTATAGACTAGACTATAGACTAGACTATAGACTAGACTATAGACTAGACTATAGACTAGACTATAGACTAGACTATAGACTAGACTATAGACTAGACTATAGACTAGACTATAGACTAGACTATAGACTAGACTATAGACTAGACTAGACTAGACTATAGACTAGACTATAGACTAGACTATAGACTAGACTATAGACTAGACTATAGACTAGACTAGACTAGACTATAGACTAGACTATAGACTAGACTATAGACTAGACTATAGACTAGACTATAGACTAGACTATAGACTAGACTAGAGACTAGATAGATAGACTAGACTATAGACTAGACTATAGACTAGACTATAGACTAGACTATAGACTAGACTATAGACTAGACTATAGACTAGACTATAGACTAGACTATAGACTAGACTATAGACTAGACTATAGACTAGACTATAGACTAGACTATAGACTAGACTATAGACTAGACTATAGACTAGACTATAGACTAGACTATAGACTAGACTATAGACTAGACTATAGACTAGACTATAGACTAGACTATAGACTAGACTATAGACTAGACTATAGACTAGACTATAGACTAGACTATAGACTAGACTATAGACTAGACTATAGACTAGACTATAGACTAGACTATAGACTAGACTATAGACTAGACTATAGACTAGACTATAGACTAGACTATAGACTAGACTATAGACTAGACTATAGACTAGATATAGACTAGACTATAGACTAGACTATAGACTAGATAGACTAGACTATAGACTAGACTATAGACTAGACTATAGACTAGACTATAGACTAGACTATAGACTAGACTATAGACTAGACTATAGACTAGACTATAGACTAGACTATAGACTAGACTATAGACTAGACTATAGACTAGACTATAGACTAGACTATAGACTAGACTATAGACTAGACTATAGACTAGACTATAGACTAGACTATAGACTAGACTATAGTCTAGACTATAGACTCGACTATAGACTCGACTATAGACTAGACTATAGACTAGACTATAGACTAGACTATAGACTAGACTATAGACTAGACTATAGACTAGACTATAGACTAGACTATAGACTAGACTATAGACTAGACTATAGACTAGACTGTAGACTAGACTATAGACTAGACTATAGACTAGACTATAGACTAGACTATAGACTAGACTATAGACTAGACTATAGACTAGACTATAGACTAGACTATAGACTAGACTATAGACTAGACTATAGACTAGACTATAGACTAGACTATAGACTAGACTATAGACTAGACTATAGACTAGACTATAGACTAGACTATAGACTAGACTATAGACTAGACTATAGACTAGACTATAGACTAGACTATAGACTAGACTATAGACTAGACTATAGACTAGACTATAGACTAGACTATAGACTAGACTATAGACTAGACTATAGACTAGACTATAGACTAGACTATAGACTAGACTATAGACTAGACTATAGACTAGACTATAGACTAGACTATTAACTAGACCATGGATTAGACTATAGACTAGTCTATTTTATTCTATAGTTTGGTATATAGTTGGACTGTGTTTTAAAAATTTACAAGATTTTTTAAAAGAAAACCCAAAGGCTCGTATGTTTAATAATTGTAGTCACAATATTTTTGCTTGGAACAACTCAATTGCCATTAAATATAAGTACTTATTAAACTTTAGGTAATTTTAGGCCTACAGCAAAATATCTATAAAAAATAAAAACTTTTTCTTGCTACTCTATTCAACTCTTAAATTGTCATTGTCATTAACAAAAACTCATTTTTTGTTTTGATGTAAAGCGGGGAGAAATACTCAACATCTTCCAATGTAATCAGCCAATATTGTAATTTTTTTCGAATGGTATTTATATATTCTTCTCTTACTTGTAGTAACTACTTTTTATTATTTGTAAGGTTTTTGAAGAAAATATAAAAATTTAATAGACAATGAAGTTGAAATCTACCTTGAACTTGACAGTGAATTTTTGAGCATGATTTCGAAAAAATAAAATAATTCATATGGGGAAAAAGAAGAAGAAATAATTTTTTGTTTAAAAAATATAAATAAATGAAAGTAAATGATGATAATTGTAGTAAATATAATTATGAAAATCAATTCAAATGATATTTACTAATTATAATAAATACTTAATAACATGAATATATTATTTTTTATTAAACAAATGTTTTTTAATTATACATTATTTTTTAAATTTGAATCCATTTAAATATGATTTATTTTTAATTGCAATTTTATGCATATTTTTTGAAATTTTATTATTGTCTTCTAAAAAATGCTAATAATTGCCGAGAAAAATTAAATAAATATGCACGTGTATGTTTATTGTTCTTAATGCATTGAATTAAATTAATTGTTTTCAATTTGATTTTTGAAATATTTTTATTTTGTTTCATTCAATGTATTTTAATTGTGTAATTTAATTATGATTTAGTTTTTCACAATTTTCAATTTAAACACGCAATATATGAAAGATTCTAATTATGTGCGAATTTTTGAAAATAAATTCTAGAGACGTAGGCTGTTTTGCATTTGTTGTTGTTGTGATGATTCACCGGAAGTGGTTGGAAAAATGTTGCATTAATTTTTTGGTTGTTTTATTTTTGTGTAAATTTTTTTTATACCCTGCACTACCAAAGTGGAAGGTTGGTAATCTTACATAAATTGTAGTCAAACTTTAAAATAGACTATGCTTCAAGCTTCGGATCTATTTTAAGGTTTAGTCTATAGTCTATTTCATTGTCTAGTCTATAGTTTTGTCTGTAGTCTAGTCTATAGTTTAGTCTATAGTTTAGTCTATAGTGTAGTTTATAGCCTAGTCTATAGTCTAGTCTATAGTCTAGTCTATAGTCTAGTCTATAGTCTAGTCTATAGTCTAGTCTATAGTCTAGTCTATAGTCTAGTCTATAGTCTAGTCTATAGTCTAGTCTATAGTCTAGTCTATAGTCTATCTATAGTCTAGTCTATAGTCTAGTCTATAGTCTAGTCTATAGTCTAGTCTATAGTCTAGTCTATAGTCTAGTCTATAGTCTAGTCTATAGTCTAGTCTATAGTCTAGTCTATAGTCTAGTCTATAGTCTAGTCTATAGTCTAGTCTATAGTCTAGTCTATGTCTAGTATAGTCTAGTCTATAGTCTAGTCTATAGTCTAGTCTATAGTCTAGTCTATAGTCTAGTCTATAGTCTAGTCTATAGTCTAGTCTATAGTCTAGTATATAGTCTAGTCTATAGTCTAGTCTATAGTCTAGTCTATAGTCTAGTCTATAGTCTAGTCTATAGTCTAGTCTATAGTCTAGTCTATAGTCTAGTCTATAGTCTAGTCTATAGTCTAGTCTATAGTCTATCTATAGTCTAGTCTATAGTCTAGTCTATAGTCTAGTCTATAGTCTAGTCTATAGTCTAGTCTATAGTCTAGTCTATAGTCTAGTCTATAGTCTGTCTAGTCTATAGTCAGTCTATAGTCTAGTCTATAGTCTAGTCTATAGTCTAGTCTATAGTCTAGTCTATAGTCTAGTCTATAGTCTAGTCTATAGTCTAGTCTATAATCTAGTCTATAGTCTAGTCTATAGTCTAGTCTATAGTCTAGTCTATAGTCTAGTCTATAGTCTAGTCTATAGTCTAGTCTATAGTCTAGTCTATAGTCTAGTCTATAGTCTAGTCTATAGTCTAGTCTATAGTCTAGTCTATAGTCTAGTCTATAATCTAGTCTATAGTCTAGTCTATAGTCTAGTCTATAGTCTAGTCTATAGTCTAGTCTATAGTCTAGTCTATAGTCTAGTCTATAGTCTAGTCTATAGTCTAGTCTATAGTCTAATCTATAGTCTAGTCTATAGTCTAGTCTATAGTCTAGTCTATAGTCTAGTCTATAGTCTAGTCTATAGTCTAGTCTATAGTCTAGTCTATAGTCTAGTCTATAGTCTAGTCTATAGTCTAGTCTATAGTCTAGTCTATAGTCTAGTCTATAGTCTAGTCTATAGTCTAGTCTATAGTCTAGTCTATAGTCTAGTCTATAGTCTAGTCTATAGTCTAGTCTATAGTCTAGTCTATAGTCTAGTCTATAGTCTAGTCTATAGTCTAGTCTATAGTCTGTCTAGTCTATAGTCAAGTCTATAGTCTAGTCTATAGTCTAGTCTATAGTCTAGTCTATAGTCTAGTCTATAGTCTAGTCTATAGTCTAGTCTATAGTCTAGTCTATAATCTAGTCTATAGTCTAGTCTATAGTCTAGTCTATAGTCTAGTCTATAGTCTAGTCTATAGTCTAGTCTATAGTCTAGTCTATAGTCTAGTCTATAGTCTAGTCTATAGTCTAGTCTATAGTCTAGTCTATAGTCTATATATAGTCTAGTCTATAGTCTAGTCTATAGTCTAGTCTATAGTCTATATATCTAGTCTATAGTCTAGTCTATAGTCTAGTCTATAGTCTAGTCTATAGTCTAGTCTATAGTCTAGTCTATAGTCTAGTCTATAGTCTAGTCTATAGTCTTGTCTATAGTCTAGTCTATAGTCTAGTCTAGTCTAGTATAGTCTAGTCTATAGTCTAGTCTATAGTCTAGTCTATAGTCTAGTCTATAGTCTAGTCTATAGTCTAGTCTATAGTCTGTCTAGTCTATAGTCTGTCTAGTCTATAGTCTAGTCTATAGTCTAGTCTATAGTCTAGTCTATAGTCTAGTCTATAGTCTAGTCTATAGTCTAGTCTATAGTCTAGTCTATAGTCTAGTCTAGTCTATAGTCTAGTCTAGCCTATAGTCTAGTCTATAGTCTAGTCTATAGTCTAGTCTATAGTCTAGTCTATAGTCTAGTCTATAGTCTAGTCTATAGTCTAGTCTATAGTCTAGTCTATAGTCTAGTCTATAGTCTAGTCTATAGTCTAGTCTATAGTCTAGTCTATAGTCTAGTCTATAGTCTAGTCTATAGTCTAGTCTATAGTCTAGTCTATAGTCTAGTCTATAGTCTAGTCTATAGTCTAGTCTATAGTCTAGTCTATAGTCTAGTCTATAGTCTAGTCTATAGTCTAGTCTATAGTCTAGTCTATAGTCTAGTCTATAGTCTAGTCTATAGTCTAGTCTATAGTCTAGTCTATAGTCTAGTCTATAGTCTAGTCTATAGTCTAGTCTATAGTCTAGTCTATAGTCTAGTCTAGTCTATAGTCTAGTCTAGCCTATAGTCTAGTCTATAGTCTAGTCTATAGTCTAGTCTATAGTCTAGTCTAGTCTATAGTCTAGTCTATAGTCTAGTCTATAGTCTAGTCTATAGTCTAGTCTATAGTCTAGTCTATAGTCTAGTCTATAGTCTAGTCTATAGTCTAGTCTATAGTCTAGTCTATAGTCTAGTCTATAGTCTAGTCTATAGTCTAGTCTATAGTCTAGTCTATAGTCTAGTCTATAGTCTAGTCTATAGTCTAGTCTATAGTCTAGTCTATAGTCTAGTCTATAGTCTAGTCTATAGTCTAGTCTATAGTCTAGTCTATAGTCTAGTCTATAGTCTAGTCTATAGTCTAGTCTATAGTCTAGTCTATAGTCTAGTCTATAGTCTAGTCTATAGTCTAGTCTATAGTCTAGTCTATAGTCTAGTCTATAGTCTAGTCTATAGTCTAGTCTATAGTCTAGTCTATAGTCTAGTCTATAGTCTAGTCTATAGTCTAGTCTATAGTCTAGTCTATAGTCTAGTCTATAGTCTAGTCTATAGTCTAGTCTATAGTCTAGTCTATAGTCTAGTCTATAGTCTAGTCTATAGTCTAGTCTATAGTCTAGTCTATAGTCTAGTCTATAGTCTAGTCTATAGTCTAGTCTATAGTCTAGTCTATAGTCTAGTCTATAGTCTAGTCTATAGTCTAGTCTATAGTCTAGTCTATAGTCTAGTTTTCTAAGACTGATTCCAAAAATAGAACCATGGGTACTCAGATGTCACGGCGAAGTAAACTACTACCTGACGCAATTCCTCACTGGGCACGGAGGGTACAGGTCCTATCTGTACAAATTTGGTCTGGATACGACTCCAAATTGTCCGTATTGCAAAACCCAAACTGAAGATGCTGAGCATGTTATGTTCTGCTGTCCAAGATTTGAAAATGCGCGTTTGTCAATTGAAGTAGTCATAGGACGGGTTATTAACGTCGCAAACATAATAGATGTGGCAATGGAAAAGAAAGAAAATTGGGACATCGTTTGTAGCTTCATTAAAGAAGTCCACGAAAAGTTACGAGTGGAAGAAAGCAGAGAAAGCTATTGTTGCAGTTAGAAGCAGAGACTAATTAAGTCTATCCGGTCCTGCGAAGTAATATCGTAATAGACAGTCCCGCAGGGCTCATGGAAGAGAAAGGAGGTGTTTTTAGTCGGTAGAAATCCGACATAACCCAACCAACACCTGGGTATCTAATGCAAGATTTTCACCTACCTATCGAAAAAAAAAAAAAAAAAAAAAAAAAGTCTATAGTCTAGTCTATAGTCTAGTCTATAGTCTAGTCTATAGTCTAGTCTATAGTCTAGTCTATAGTCTAGTCTATAGTCTAGTCTATAGTCTAGTCTATAGTCTAGTCTATAGTCTAGTCTATAGTCTAGTCTATAGTCTAGTCTATAGTCTAGTCTATAGTCTAGTCTATAGTCTAGTCTATAGTCTAGTCTATAGTCTAGTCTATAGTCTAGTCTATAGTCTAGTCTATAGTCTAGTCTATAGTCTAGTCTATAGTCTAGTCTATAGTCTAGTCTATAGTCTAGGCTATAGTCTAGTCTAGTCTATAGTCTAGTCTAGTCTAGTCTATAGTCTAGTCTAGTCTATAGTAGTTTATAGTCTAGTCTATAGTCTAGTCTATAGTCTAGTCTATAGTCTAGTCTATAGTCTAGTCTATAGTCTAGTCTATAGTCTAGTCTATAGTCTAGTCTATAGTCTAGTCTATAGTCTAGTCTATAGTCTAGTCTATAGTCTAGTCTATAGTCTAGTCTATAGTCTAGTCTATAGTCTAGTCTATAGTCTAGTCTATAGTCTAGTCTATAGTCTAGTCTATAGTCTAGTCTATAGTCTAGTCTATAGTCTAGTCTATAGTCTAGTCTATAGTCTAGTCTATAGTCTAGTCTATAGTCTAGTCTATAGTCTAGTCTATAGTCTAGTCTATAGTCTAGTCTATAGTCTAGTCTATAGTCTAGTCTATAGTCTAGTCTATAGTCTAGTCTATAGTCTAGTCTATAGTCTAGTCTATAGTCTAGTCTATAGTCTAGTCTATAGTCTAGTCTATAGTCTAGTCTATAGTCTAGTCTATAGTCTAGTCTATAGTCTAGTCTATAGTCTAGTCTATAGTCTAGTCTATAGTCTAGTCTATAGTCTAGTCTATAGTCTAGTCTATAGTCTAGTCTATAGTCTAGTCTATAGTCTAGTCTATAGTCTAGTCTATAGTCTAGTCTATAGTCTAGTCTATAGTCTAGTCTATAGTCTAGTCTATAGTCTAGTCTATAGTCTAGTCTATAGTCTAGTCTATAGTCTAGTCTATAGTCTAGTCTATAGTCTAGTCTATAGTCTAGTCTATAGTCTAGTCTATAGTCTAGTCTATAGTCTAGTCTATAGTCTAGTCTATAGTCTAGTCTATAGTCTAGTCTATAGTCTAGTCTATAGTCTAGTCTATAGTCTAGTCTATAGTCTAGTCTATAGTCTAGTCTATAGTCTAGTCTATAGTCTAGTCTATAGTCTAGTCTATAGTCTAGTCTATAGTCTAGTCTATAGTCTAGTCTATAGTCTAGTCTATAGTCTAGTCTATAGTCTAGTCTATAGTCTAGTCTATAGTCTAGTCTATAGTCTAGTCTATAGTCTAGTCTATAGTCTAGTCTATAGTCTAGTCTATAGTCTAGTCTATAGTCTAGTCTATAGTCTAGTCTATAGTCTAGTCTATAGACTAGTCTATAGTCTAGTCTATAGACTAGTCTATAGTCTAGTCTATAGTCTAGTCTATAGTCTAGTCTTTAGTCTAGTCTATAGTCTAGTCTATAGTCTAGTCTATAGTCTAGTCTATAGTCTAGTCTCTAGTCTAGTCTATAGTCTAGTCTATAGTCTAGTCTATAGTCTAGTCTATAGTCTAGTCTATAGTCTAGTCTATAGTCTAGTCTATAGTCCAGTCTATAGTCTAGTCTATAGTCTAGTCTATAGTCCAGTCTATAGTCTAGTCTATAGTCTAGTCTAGTATATTATATATTCTAGACTATAGTCTAGTATATAGTCTTGTCTATTGTGTATTTTATTATCTTGTTTATGGTCTAGTCCATAGTCTAATCGAATCTTTTGTCTAGTCTATAGTTTTCCTATAACTAATAATAATTATTGTTTAAGAACTCATTCCTCTTAAAGCGGAATATAATTTAATAAAAAACATTAAGTGACACAATAGAGACAATTAATTAAAAGAACTACGTTTCCGTAAAATAATCAAGTGGCAAACTTTAAAAAGATCAACAATTGAAAACAGATTTGTATAACATTTTTTTCTAGTCTATAGTCTAGTCTATAGTCTAGTCTATAGTCTAGTCTATAGTCTAGTCTATAGTCTAGTCTATAGTCTAGTCTATAGTCTAGTCTATAGTCTAGTCTATAGTCTAGTCTATAGTCTAGTCTATAGTCTAGTCTATAGTCTAGTCTATAGTCTAGTCATAGTCTAGTCTAGTCTAGTCTATAGTCTAGTCTATAGTCTAGTCTATAGTCTAGTCTATAGTCTAGTCTATAGTCTAGTCTATAGTCTAGTCTATAGTCTAGTCTATAGTCTAGTCTATAGTCTAGTCTATAGTCTAGTCTATAGTCTAGTCTATAGTCTAGTCTATAGTCTAGTCTATAGTCTAGTCTATAGTCTAGTCTATAGTCTAGTCTATAGTCTAGTCTATAGTCTAGTCTATAGTCTAGTCTATAGTCTAGTCTATAGTCTAGTCTATAGTCTAGTCTATAGTCTAGTCTATAGTCTAGTCTATAGTCTAGTCTATAGTCTAGTCTATAGTCTAGTCTATAGTCTAGTCTATAGTCTAGTCTATAGTAGTCTATAGTCTAGTCTATAGTCTAGTTTTCTAAGACTGATTCCAAAAAGAACCATGGGTACTCAGATGTCACGGCGAAGTAAACTACTACCTGACGCAATTCCTCACTGGGCACGGAGGGTACAGGTCCTATCTGTACAAATTTGGTCTGGATACGACTCCAAATTGTCCGTATTGCAAAACCCAAACTGAAGATGCTGAGCATGTTATGTTCTGCTGTCCAAGATTTGAAAATGCGCGTTTGTCAATTGAAGTAGTCATAGGACGGGTTATTAACGTCGCAAACATAATAGATGTGGCAATGGAAAAGAAAGAAAATTGGGACATCGTTTGTAGCTTCATTAAAGAAGTCCACGAAAAGTTACGAGTGGAAGAAAAGCAGAGAAAGCTATTGTTGCAGTTAGAAGCAGAGACTAATTAAGTCTATCCGGTCCTGCGAAGTAATATCGTAATAGACAGTCCCGCAGGGCTCATGGAAGAGAAAGGAGGTGTTTTTAGTCGGTAGAAATCCGACATAACCCAACCAACACCTGGGTATCTAATGCAAGATTTTCACCTACCTATCGAAAAAAAAAAAAAAAAAAAAAAAAAAGTCTATAGTCTAGTCTATAGTCTAGTCTATAGTCTAGTCTATAGTCTAGTCTATAGTCTAGTCTATAGTCTAGTCTATAGTCTAGTCTATAGTCTAGTCTATAGTCTAGTCTATAGTCTAGTCTATAGTCTAGTCTATAGTCTAGTCTATAGTCTAGTCTATAGTCTAGTCTATAGTCTAGTCTATAGTCTAGTCTATAGTCTAGTCTATAGTCTAGTCTATAGTCTAGTCTATAGTCTAGTCTATAGTCTAGTCTATAGTCTAGTCTATAGTCTAGTCTATAGTCTAGGCTATAGTCTAGTCTAGTCTATAGTCTAGTCTAGTCTAGTCTATAGTCTAGTCTAGTCTATAGTCTAGTTTATAGTCTAGTCTATAGTCTAGTCTATAGTCTAGTCTATAGTCTAGTCTATAGTCTAGTCTATAGTCTAGTCTATAGTCTAGTCTATAGTCTAGTCTATAGTCTAGTCTATAGTCTAGTCTATAGTCTAGTCTATAGTCTAGTCTATAGTCTAGTCTATAGTCTAGTCTATAGTCTAGTCTATAGTCTAGTCTATAGACTAGTCTATAGTCTAGTCTATAGTCTAGTCTATAGTCTAGTCTATAGTCTAGTCTATAGTCTAGTCTATAGTCTAGTCTATAGTCTAGTCTATAGTCTAGTCTATAGTCTAGTCTATAGTCTAGTCTATAGTCTAGTCTATAGTCTAGTCTATAGTCTAGTCTATAGTCTAGTCTATAGTCTAGTCTATAGTCTAGTCTATAGTCTAGTCTATAGTCTAGTCTATAGTCTAGTCTATAGTCTAGTCTATAGTCTAGTCTATAGTCTAGTCTATAGTCTAGTCTATAGTCTAGTCTATAGTCTAGTCTATAGTCTAGTCTATAGTCTAGTCTATAGTCTAGTCTATAGTCTAGTCTATAGTCTAGTCTATAGTCTAGTCTATAGTCTAGTCTATAGTCTAGTCTATAGTCTAGTCTATAGTCTAGTCTATAGTCTAGTCTATAGTCTAGTCTATAGTCTAGTCTATAGTCTAGTCTATAGTCTAGTCTATAGTCTAGTCTATAGTCTAGTCTATAGTCTAGTCTATAGTCTAGTCTATAGTCTAGTCTATAGTCTAGTCTATAGTCTAGTCTATAGTCTAGTCTATAGTCTAGTCTATAGTCTAGTCTATAGTCTAGTCTATAGTCTAGTCTATAGTCTAGTCTATAGTCTAGTCTATAGTCTAGTCTATAGTCTAGTCTATAGTCTAGTCTATAGTCTAGTCTATAGTCTAGTCTATAGTCTAGTCTATAGTCTAGTCTATAGTCTAGTCTATAGTCTAGTCTATAGTCTAGTCTATAGTCTAGTCTATAGTCTAGTCTATAGTCTAGTCTATAGTCTAGTCTATAGTCTAGTCTATAGTCTAGTCTAGTCTAGTCTATAGTCTAGTCTATAGTCTAGTCTATAGTCTAGTCTATAGTCTAGTCTATAGTCTAGTCTATAGACTATCATAGTCTAGTCTATAGATCTAGTCTATAGTCTAGTCTATAGTCTAGTCTATTTTAGTCTAGTCCTATAGTCTAGTCTATAGTCTAGTCTATATGTCTAGTCCTATAGTCTAGTCTCTAGTCTAGTCTATAGTCTAGTCTATAGAGTCTAGTCCTAGTCTTAGTCTAGATCATAGTCTAGTCTCTCTATAGCTAGTCTATGTCCCTATAGTCTAGTCTATAGTCTCAGTCCCAGCGGTCCCACAGATTTTTACTTCGGCGGACCCCTTGGAAGAACTTAATTTATTTCTCGGACCCCCATACATATTTTGATATCTATTGTTCTAAATAATTGTCCATCCGAAAAATTGACCTAGTTCATTAATCCCTAGGTCTAATAAATGTAGAGATGTCATATCTCTAAAAATATTCCCGTACATTGAGAATATATAATATTTCAGATAGGTTTTCAATTGCATGTTTTGAAGATAGAATGACTTCTTTGTTGATATGTTAACATGATGTTTAATTTTATGATCGTGAGATCTTTCATGTTCATTTTTCTTCAAGGTAGCGAAAGGTTTCTTTATCAAATATTGTCACATGTGCTTAAGGAGTCACGTTTCAAAAATTTGTTGCGATTGCAAAGGGTGAACTGAGTAAGTGAGCTAAGTTTTCGGGAAAATAATATAAGAAAGTTGGACTTCTTCTATGTTGTTGCGGAATGCGTTATCCGCATAATATATGATTTGAACTCTTTGTTAAAGTACTGTGAATTTGGAACTTAAATTTGAATTTTAAAATACCAACGAATTATTTTACTTCATGGTTTTTGGCTACATATTTACGCGAAACGCTATGGATTTTCTGATGTTAATTTAATAATATGTATTGGTCGACAAAATCAAGTTAAAATCTGTGTATCACGTCGGATTGGAATATTTATAAAGAGATGCATAAATAGTCACCTCTGTTTTGGAAATATATAATTTTAGTCCTTTCAAACGAGAACACTTTTGCTTACAATTTGATAAACTTAAATCTGTAATAAGCTTGTCTTTGAATTGAACTTCATACTCCGGAATACCTGTATCCCTAATTTAATTGTAAGGCAGAGTATTATTTGTCTGAAATAAAAACCATTATTTCAGTACATATACAGGAAATAAAAATTACAAATTACGCAGTACTTTACTTTATAAAAGTTATACAATAAATTTGTAGGGCCTAGCTTCTTCCTGATAAACAACCGAAAAAATAAAATTCAAAAAGTCACCAAAAAATTTGGGATTATTTCACAAAAATTGGAGATATTTGTACATACATATAAAAGCAGAATATTGTTTATTCATGGTTTTTTTCGTTCGTCTTCGCGGACCCCCTAGGATTTTACTACGGACCACTAGGGGTCCGCGGACCCCCATTTGGGAACCGTTGGTCTAGTCTATAGTCCAGTCTATAGTCTAGTCTAGTATATTATATATTCTAGACTATAGTCTAGTATATAGTCTTGTCTATTGTGTATTTTATTATCTTGTTTATGGTCTAGTCCATAGTCTAATCGAATCTTTTGTCTAGTCTATAGTTTTCCTATAACTAATAATAATTATTGTTTAAGAACTCATTCCTCTTAAAGCGGAATATAATTTAATAAAAAACATTAAGTGACACAATAGAGACAATTAATTAAAAGAACTACGTTTCCGTAAAATAATCAAGTGGCAAACTTTAAAAAGATCAACAATTGAAAACAGATTTGTATAACATTTTTTTCTAGTCTATAGTCTAGTCTATAGTCTAGTCTATAGTCTAGTCTATAGTCTAGTCTATAGTCTAGTCTATAGTCTAGTCTATAGTCTAGTCTATAGTCTAGTCTATAGTCTAGTCTATAGTCTAGTCTATAGTCTAGTCTATAGTCTAGTCTATAGTCTAGTCTATAGTCTAGTCTATAGTCTAGTCTATAGTCTAGTCTATAGTCTAGTCTATAGTCTAGTCTATAGTCTAGTCTATAGTCTAGTCTATAGTCTAGTCTATAGTCTAGTCTATAGTCTAGTCTATAGTCTAGTCTATAGTCTAGTCTATAGTCTAGTCTATAGTCTAGTCTATAGTCTAGTCTATAGTCTAGTCTATAGTCTAGTCTATAGTCTAGTCTATAGTCTAGTCTATAGTCTAGTCTATAGTCTAGTACCTATAGTCCTAGTCTATAGTTCTAGTCTATAGTCTAGTCTATAGTCTAGTCTATAGTCTAGTCTATAGTCTAGTCTATAGTCTAGTCTATAGTCTAGTCTATAGTCTAGTCTATAGTCTAGTCTATATTCTGGTCTATAGTCTAGTCTATAGTCTAGTCTATAGTCTAGTCTATAAGTCTAGTCTATAGCCAGTCATAGTCTAGTCTAGTCTAGGTCTATAGTCTAGTCTATAGTCTAGTCTATAGTCTAGTCTATAGTCTAGTCTTAGTCAGTCTATAGTCTAGTCATAGTCTAGTCTATAGTCTAGTCTATAGTCTAGTCTATAGTCTAGTCTTAGTCTAGTCTATAGTCTAGTCTATAGTCTAGTCTATAGTCCTAGTCTAGTAGTCTAGTCTATAGTCTAGTCTATAGTCTAGTCTATAGTCTAGTCTATAGTCTAGTCTATAGTCTAGTCTATAGTCTAGTCTATAGTCTAGTCTATAGTCTAGTCTATAGTCTAGTCTATAGTCTAGTCTATAGTCTAGTCTATAGTCTAGTCTATAGTCTAGTCTATAGTCTAGTCTATAGTCTAGTCTATAGTCTAGTCTATAGTCTAGTCTATAGTCTAGTCTATAGTCTAGTCTATAGTCTAGTCTATAGTCTAGTCTATAGTCTAGTCTATAGTCTAGTCTATAGTCTAGTCTATAGTCTAGTCTATAGTCTAGTCTATAGTCTAGTCTATAGTCTAGTCTATAGTCTAGTCTATAGTCCAGTCTATAGTCTAGTCTATAGTCTAGTCTAGTATATTATATTCTAGACTATAGTCTAGTATATAGTCTTGTCTATTGTGTATTTTATTATCTTGTTTATGGTCTAGTCCATAGTCTAATCGAATCTTTTGTCTAGTCTATAGTTTTCCTATAACTAATAATAATTATTGTTTAAGAACTCATTCCTCTTAAAGCGGAATAATTAATAAAAAACATTAAGTGACACAATAGAGACAATTAATTAAAAGAACTACGTTTCCGTAAAATAATCAAGTGGCAAACTTTAAAAAGATCAACAATTGAAAACAGATTTGTATAACATTTTTTCTAGTCTATAGTCTAGTCTATAGTCTAGTCTATAGTCTAGTCTATAGTCTAGTCTATAGTCTAGTCTATAGTCTAGTCTATAGTCTAGTCTATAGTCTAGTCTATAGTCTAGTCTATAGTCTAGTCTATAGTCTAGTCTATAGTCTAGTCTATAGTCTAGTCTATAGTCTAGTCTATAGTCTAGTCTATAGTCTAGTCTATAGTCTAGTCTATAGTCTAGTCTATAGTCTAGTCTATAGTCTAGTCTATAGTCTAGTCTATAGTCTAGTCTATAGTCTAGTCTATAGTCTAGTCTATAGTCTAGTCTATAGTCTAGTCTATAGTCTAGTCTATAGTCTAGTCTATAGTCTAGTCTATAGTCTAGTCTATAGTCTAGTCTATAGTCTAGTCTATAGTCTAGTCTATAGTCTAGTCTATAGTCTAGTCTATAGTCTAGTCTATAGTCTAGTCTAGTCTAGTCTATAGTCTAGTCTATAGTCTAGTCTATAGTCTAGTCTATAGTCTAGTCTATAGTCTAGTCTATAGTCTAGTCTATAGTCTAGTCTATAGTCTAGTCTATAGTCTAGTCTATAGTCTAGTCTATAGTCTAGTCTATAGTCTAGTCTATAGTCTAGTCTATAGTCTAGTCTATAGTCTAGTCTATAGTCTAGTCTATAGTCTAGTCTATAGTCTAGTCTATAGTCTAGTCTATAGTCTAGTCTATAGTCTAGTCTATAGTCTAGTCTATAGTCTAGTCTATAGTCTAGTCTATAGTCTAGTCTATAGTCTAGTCTATAGTCTAGTCTATAGTCTAGTCTATAGTCTAGTCTATAGTCTAGTCTATAGTCTAGTCTATAGTCTAGTCTATAGTCTAGGTCTATAGTCTAGTCTATAGTCTAGTCTATAGTCTAGTCTATAGTCTAGTCTATAGTCTAGTCTATAGTCTAGTCTATAGTCTAGTCTATAGTCTAGTCTATAGTCTAGTCTATAGTCTAGTCTATAGTCTAGTCTATAGTCTAGTCTATAGTCTAGTCTATAGTCTAGTCTATAGTCTAGTCTATAGTCTAGTCTATAGTCTAGTCTATAGTCTAGTCTATAGTCTAGTCTATAGTCTAGTCTATAGTCTAGTCTATAGTCTAGTCTATAGTCTAGTCTATAGTCTAGTCTATAGTCTAGTCTATAGTCTAGTCTATAGTCTAGTCTATAGTCTAGTCTATAGTCTAGTCTATAGTCTAGTCTATAGTCTAGTCTATAGTCTAGTCTATAGTCTAGTCTATAGTCTAGTCTATAATCTAGTCTATAGTCTAGTCTATAGTCTAGTCTATAGTCTAGTCTATAGTCTAGTCTATAGTCTAGTCTATATCTAGTCTATAGTCTAGTCTATGGTCTAGTCTATAGTCTAGTCTATAGTCTAGTCTATAGTATAGTCTATAGTCTAGTCTATAGTCTAGTCTATAGTCTAGTCTATAGTATAGTCTAGTCTATAGTCTAGTCTATTCTATTGGATAGTCTATTCTATTGGATAGTCTATCGTCTAGTATATAGTCTAGTCAAGTCTATAGTTTAGTCAAGTCTATAGTATTCTATACTCTGTAGTCTAGTATATGGTCTGTTCTATAGTCTAGTATGTAGTATCGTTTATAGTCATTATATCGTACTTGTGTTGAAGAATTTGGATATTTATTCGAGTTTTGTTATGGCAATCAGACCCACTGTTAAACAACGTCACTTTACTAAATATTTCGTACCCGTATTTGCGTTTGTGTATTTGGTGGCCGGTACTTGAAAATCGTTGCACTTCTTAACAAGTTTTCATGTTTTTTTGTTGTTATAATAGTTGATGTTATTTTGTTGCTGCTGAAAATTTTTTCAGCAAAATGCAACAATTTGACAATAAGTCACGTCATTTTTTAAACAAACGAAATTAAACACAAACCACACATACGAGTAATAAATGGAAAATTACACTAGTCGACAAAAAAATCAAAGTATTAAAATGGACAAAAACTTTACTTTATTATATTAAAAAATTGTTTGTCACTTCACAGACAGTAGAAGTGTGTCGAAAGGAAACGAATATTTCACACCTGATTTTACTTTAACCTCTTCCCCATTCTCTCTATTTGCAAATGTTATTAAATAATTGAATTTGACCTTAACGTAGCATCATTATATCAGAAGACATAACATTATAGTTCACTTAAATATTGTTAAAAAAAAACTTTTATTATTTAACGATTTCTTTTCAAACATTGGTAATTTTCTTTTCTTTTTTTTTCATCCACTACATGTTTGTTTATTTCTTTATTTATTAATCTTATGCTTTACACGTTTTATTACAAAATTAATGTTGATTTTATAGTTTAGTTTTACGATTATTGTCTGAACATATGAGTGAGTAAACACATAGACAGTTAGTCCGTCATTCACTCACATATTCGTACAATTATTGCAAAATATTATTTGAATGTTGAAGGAATATTACCACACATTTGGCTAATTATAATTGCCAATGAATGAATGAATGTATCTTAGTTTACCATAAGTATGTGCATTGTTTTGCCAAATTATAAATTTTCCAAAATTTAAAATTAAAAAGTCATGGTATGTTGAAGTACCCAAGTTTTATAAAAAGAGAACAGTTTAGTAAATTATTTGAATTGAAAAAGATCTTAAAATTTTACTTGCAAATTTTGTAGCTTAAAATAAATCATAATTATGTTTTGCTTTTAAACAGCTCAGGTCCCAAAGTAATCACTTGTTTTCATGTTTGCTGCTTAAGTCTTTTGTTTGCTGTTAACACAAATAAACAATATAATTTGTTTAGTTTTTGTTTAACAAAAAATGTTATACAAATCTGTTTTCAATTGTTGATCTTTTTAAAGTTTGCCACTTGATTTTTTTTTACGGAAACGTAGTTCTTTTAATTAATTGTCTCTATTGTGTCACTTAATGTTTTTTATTAAATTATATTCCGCTTTAAGAGGAATGAGTTCTTAAACAATATGTAATTATTATTAGTTATAGGAAAACTATAGACTAGACAAAAGATTCGATTAGACTATGGACTAGACCATAAACAAGATAATAAAATACACAATAGACAAGACTATATACTAGACTATAGTCTAGAATATATACTATACTATAGATTGGAATATATACTAGAATATGAAGTAGAATATAGACTATAAACTAGGCTGTTGACTAGACGATACACTAGATTAAAGTCTAAACTATACACTAGACTATAGACTAGACTATAGACTAGACTATAGACTAGACTATAGACTAGACTATAGACTAGACTATAGACTAGACTATAGACTAGACTATAGACTAGACTATAGACTAGACTATAGACTAGACTATAGACTAGACTATAGACTAGACTATAGACTAGACTATAGACTAGACTAGACTATAGACTAGACTATAGACTAGACTATAGACTAGACTATAGAACTAGACTATAGACTAGACTATAGACTAGAACTATAGACTAGACTATAGACTAGACTAGAGACTATAGACTTAGACTAGTATAGACTATATACTAGACTATAGACTAGACTACAAACTAGACTATCGAAACTATTTCCTGAATGCCACGATTGTTAACTTTATATTAATCTTCCCACTGTGCTTTATTGAATTGAAGCTAGACAAATACAATTCATGTACACATTGTTCCATAAATATACGAAATAGAAGCTTAGTCCAACTGAATCACGCAGTATTTATATAAGCGTAATTAATTTGAGGAGGCATTCCGCACCGATCCGCTCTTATTTTTAGATGTATTTGAAACATTGGACAATTATATGCAAATGCTAGTGGAATGTCACTTCCAAGAATTTTGCGGTTTGTCAATTCCGCCCTCACTTACCTATAGCTATAAAACAAAGTGTATTGGGTGAATTTTTTAGGAAAAACTGGAAATTGTATAATACAAGGCTACTGTGTGTGGATACATGTGCGTTTACAAAACTAACACAGTAGTTAGTGAATGTGCAGAGTGACGACACATCAAGTGAAATTAAACAACAACAACCAGTCCGATAGTTTGGAGGGTATCTGCACCCAACTAATAATTCCACCTAACATTTTGTTACCCATGCCAAGCCAGATGTTTAATACACTTAACTTTGATCACAAATATATAGACTAGTTCATAGACAATTCAATAGAATATACCATAGGCTATTGACAACAGGCTAGTCAATAGAACACTGAATAGATTAGTTCAGGGACTAGTAGTTTAAGTACTAGTCTGTTGAGTAGTTCATAGAGTTGTTAGTTAATAGGCAATAGTCTAGTCAATAGACTATTCTATAGTCTAGTCAATAGATTAATCTTTAGTATAATCAATATACATTTCTTTAGTATAATCAATATACTAGTCCATATACTAGCCAATAATCTAGTTAATTGACCAGACCATAGCCCAGTCAATAGTCTAACCAATACATTGTTCTATAGTCCAGTCAATAAACTAATCTTTAGTACAAACAATATACTAGTCTTTATACTCGTCAATAATATAAACAATAGATTAGTCAACATACATTCTATAGTCTAGTCAATAGACTGGTCTATAGCCTAGTTAATAGACTACTCAATAGACTAGTCCATAGTCTAGTCAATAGACTAGTCTATAGTCTAGTCAATAGACTAGTCTATAGTCTAGTCAATAGACTAGTCTATAGTCTAGTCAATAGACTAGTCTATAGTCTAGTCAATAGACTAGTCTATAGTCTAGTCAATAGACTAGTCTATAGTCTAGTCAATAGACTAGTCTATAGTCTAGTCAATAGACTAGTCTATAGTCTAGTCTATAGTCTAGTCAATAGACTAGTCTATAGTCTAGTCTATAGTCTAGTCAATAGACTAGTCTATAGTCTAATCAATAGATTAGTCTATAGTCTAATCAATAGATTAGTTCAAGGTCTAGTCAATACAGTAATCTATAGATTAGTTCATGGTCTAGTCAATAGACTTGTCAATAGTCTAATAAATAGACTAGTCCATATACTAGTCAGTAGACTATTCTATAGTCTAGTCAATAGATGAATCTTTAGTCTAATCAGTCTATAGTCTAGTCAATAGACTAGTCTATAGTCTAATCAATAGACTAGTCTATAGTCTAATCAATAGACTAGTCTATAGTCTAGTCAATAGACTAGTCTATAGTCTAGTCAATAGACTAGTCTATAGTCTAATCAATAGATTAGTCTACAGTCTAGTCAATAAAGTAATCCATCGATTAGTTCATGGTCTAGTCAATAGACTTGTCCATAGTCTAATAAATAGACTAGTCCATATACTAGTCAATAGACTATTCTATAGTCTAGTCAATGGATGAATCTTTAGTCTAATCAATAGACTAGTCCATGCACTAGTCAATAGTCTAGTCCATAGACTATGGACTATAAACTAGTTCATAGTCAAGGACTCAATATACTAGTCTATAGTCTAGTCAATAGACTAGTCTATAGTCTAGTCAATAGACTAGTCTATAGTCTAGTCAATAGACTAGTCTATAGTCTAGTCAATAAACTAATCCATAGATTAGTTTATGGTCTAGTCAGTAGACTTGTCCATAGTCTAATCAATAGACAAGTCAATATACTAGTCAATAGACGAATCTTTAGTCTAATCAATAGACTAGTCCATATTCTAGTCTATTAACTAGTCCATAGTCAAGTCAATGGATTAGTCTATAGTTTAGTCAATTGACTAATCTATAGTCTAATCAATAGTCGAGTCAATAGACTAGTCCATATACCAGTCAATAGGCTAGTCCATATTCTAGTTTAATAACTAGTCCATAGTCAAGCCAATGGACTAGTCTATAATTTTGTCAATTGACTAGTCTATAATTTACTCAATTGACTAATCTATAGTCTAATCAATAGTCGAGTCAATAGACTAGTCCATATACCAGCCAATATTCTAATCAATAGACCAGTCCATAGACAAGTCCACAGTGTTATAAATCAACTAGCACATATACTAGTTCATAGACTAATCTAGTCAACATACTAGTACTAACTAGTTCATATACTAGTAGATAGTTTAGTGAATAGGTCCACAGTATAATCAATATACTAATTAATAGACCGGTCCATAGAATATTCCACTGACATGTCTATGGACCCAATCCTTAGTCAATATACTTCTAAAAAGGGATACATTAACTCCTTATAAAACTACTGGGCATAATA
Organism: Lucilia sericata; assembly: GCF_015586225.1. NCBI lineage: Eukaryota > Metazoa > Arthropoda > Insecta > Diptera > Calliphoridae > Lucilia > Lucilia sericata. The sequence goes on along the minus strand of NW_023994335.1, from coordinate 386,286 downwards.
GTTGCTGTAAATAAATAAATATTGTCTACAAAAAATAAACCTACTTGCCTGGTACTAAATGCTTTAAATACAAGTCTTTTGGCCAACTTTAGAGCCAATACTCACTAACAACAACTTAAATTTTTTTATTAAATTTAAACAAAAATGTTGCTTCTTTTCAATTTTTCTTTTAAATCTTTCTTCAAACATATTGTTCATATGTTATGTAATCTAAAAAAAGAAAAAAACCCAAAATCCCCTAAAAACAAACAAAAATGCTAAAATGCAATAAAAAAGAAAGAAAAAGAAAAAGCAGCAAAAAATAGCAAACATTAAAAAACTTTTTAACATTAATTAAAAAATTTAAATACGAGCATGTAAATATTTTTAATAACATTTTATAAAGTCTTTTATTTTAAATTTATGTTAATTTTGTAGTATTATTCGAAATTAATGTTTGTTCGCACAATAAAAGTTCACTTTTTTTTATTTGTTTTAGTTTTTCTTAATTAACTCTCATTATTTCCTTAATTATTTTCATTTAAATTGTTATAAGAAGAGGTAAGGTGATTTTGTTTTATTTGTTTTGGCAAAAATAAAAAATATACTTTTTTATTAATTTCATTTTCATTTAAAAATTTCCTTAACTTTTGTTTAATAAATCAAATTCACATGCAATATTTTAACTTTGAAACTTTAAAATTTTATAGATTTTTTTAAACAAAAACAAAAAGTTAAAAACACGAATTTGAAAATGTTTATTAATTAAGGAAAACAAAGAAAAACTAAATTACCACATAAAGTAGTAGTAGTAGAAGTAGTAACTATTTTTAACAATAACAAATTCAAAACTTAGTTAAAATTTATAAAAAGAAATCTGACACCCTACACCAGGAAATGTTATGTCTAAATAACCATTATTATATTTTTCAACCACAAAAAGGTGGGTTTATACTTTTCATAATAAACCATGGTTAATTTTTTTGAATAATTTATAAACAATATTAACAAGTAATATATTATAGTAGAGCTTATCCGACCTTCTAACACCCAAGATTTATGTATATTTAGAATAGTTACTTATTCTCTAAAACAGAATATTTTTGTTTATTTTCATCTATCTAGTCTATCTAGACTATCTATCTAGTCTAGTCTATAGTCTAGTCTATAGTCTAAAGTCTATAGTCTATAGTCTATAGTCTATAGTCTATAGTCTATAGTCTAAAGTCTATAGTCTATAGTCTAGTCTAGTCTATAGTCTAGTCTAGTCTAGTCTATAGTCTAGTCTATAGTCTAGTCTACAGTCTAGTCTACAGTCTAGTCTATAGTCTAGTCTATAGTCTAGTCTATAGTCTAGTCTATAGTCTAGTCTATAGTCTAGTCTATAGTCTAGTCTATAGTCTAGTCTATAGTCTAGTCTATAGTCTAGTCTATAGTCTAGTCTATAGTCTAGTCTATAGTCTAGTCTATAGTCTAGTCTATAGTCTAGTCTATAGTCTAGTCTATAGTCTAGTCTATAGTCTAGTCTATAGTCTAGTCTATAGTCTAGTCTATAGTCTAGTCTATAGTCTAGTCTATAGTCTAGTCTATAGTCTAGTCTATAGTCTAGTCTATAGTCTAGTCTATAGTCTAGTCTATAGTCTAGTCTATAGTCTAGTCTATAGTCTAGTCTATAGTCTAGTCTATAGTCTAGTCTATAGTCTAGTCTATAGTCTAGTCTATAGTCTAGTCTATAGTCTAGTCTATAGTCTAGTCTATAGTCTAGTCTATAGTCTAGTCTATAGTCTAGTCTATAGTCTAGTCTATAGTCTAGTCTATAGTCTAGTCTATAGTCTAGTCTATAGTCTAGTCTATAGTCTAGTCTATAGTCTAGTCTATAGTCTAGTCTATAGTCTAGTCTATAGTCTAGTCTATAGTCTAGTCTATAGTCTAGTCTATAGTCTAGTCTATAGTCTAGTCTATAGTCTAGTCTATAGTCTAGTCTATAGTCTAGTCTATAGTCTAGTCTATAGTCTAGTCTATAGTCTAGTCTATAGTCTAGTCTATAGTCTAGTCTATAGTCTAGTCTATAGTCTAGTCTATAGTCTAGTCTATAGTCTAGTCTATAGTCTAGTCTATAGTCTAGTCTATAGTCTAGTCTATAGTCTAGTCTATAGTCTAGTCTATAGTCTAGTCTATAGTCTAGTCTATAGTCTAGTCTATAGTCAGTCTTAGTCTAGTCTATAGTCGTCTATAGTCTAGTCTATAGTCTAGTCTATAGTCTAGTCTATAGTCTAGTCTATAGTCAGTCTATAGTCTATTCTATAGTCTAGTCTATAGTCTAGTCTATAGTCCTAGTCTATAGTCTAGTCTATAGTCTAGTCTATAGTCTAGTCTATAGTCTAGTCTATAGTCTAGTCTATAGTCTAGTCTATAGTCTAGTCTATAGTACTAGTCTATAGTCCTAGTCCTATAGTCTATCCTATAGTCTATTCTATAGTCTAGTCTATAGTCTAGTCTATAGTATTCTAGTCTAGTCTATAGTCAGTCTATAGTCTAGTCTATAGTCTAGTCTATAGTCTAGTCTATAGTCTAGTCTATAGTCTAGTCTATAGTCTAGTCTATAGTCTAGTCTATAGTCTAGTCTATAGTCTAGTCTATAGTCTAGTCTATAGTCTAGTCTATAGTCTAGTCTATAGTCTAGTCTATCTATAGTCTAGTCTATAGTCTAGTCTATAGTCTAGTCTATAGTCTAGTCTATAGTCTAGTCTATAGTCTAGTCTATAGTCTAGTCTATAGTCTAGTCTATAGTCTAGTCTATAGTCTAGTCTATAGTCTAGTCTATAGTCTAGTCTATAGTCTTATTAACGTAAGAGATCTTTTTCATGTTCAAAATGCACCGAATTATTATCCAAAAGGGATAAGAAGTGATCCTCTACTTTAGCACAAAGAAATCGTATGAGAAGCCCGGCCAACCAGCCAAATATCCATGATGCTAACGTAATGCTCTATATTTGGCGGTGTTTTATGTTTTATGGACTGCTGAAATCTAGTTGATTATCCCTGTACGGAATATATCAAAACAAAATGTCGATGTTTTAGGGGTCACATCATCCTCGTCAAATATTTGATAGGTGTGAGCAGGTTGGAATTTAGTATGCGAATTGTTGGTTTTATTTCAGCTTCATATATGTATGTATCTTTATACCCTCCACCACCATCAGTGGTGATAGAGGGTATATATAACTTTGTCATTCCGTGTGTAACACCAAGAAATATTCATCTGAGACCCAACAAAGTATATATATTCTTGGACCTTATGAAATTCTGAGTCGATTTAGCTATGTCCGTCTGTCCGTCCGTCCGTCTGTCTGTCTGTCTGTCTGTATAAAACATTCTCACGTTAACACGAAGCAATAAAAATTAACGAAATTCACCCAAAATATTTATTATTGTCCTAGGCAGTTTGGTATTGAAAATAAGCAAAATCGGTTTACACCGGGAAAAGTTATGAATCAAAATTTGAAACAACCTCGAAAAAAATAAGCATTTTTTACACATTCTGATGTAATTTTCTCAAAAACTATGAAAGATAATTCCATGAAAATCAGCACACATTCGTTTCTACACAAGAACTTGACTCCTGCTGAAAATTGCCAGAATCGGTCCACAATTTCATATACCTCCCATACAAAAGTACATATTCCCGGAAAATGGGATTTTTGTTAATAACTTCCGTCACAATGTCGAAATCTTTACAAAATTTTACAAATTAAAATGTTATGTCAATAGAATTCATTCAAAGAAAAAATTTTCTGGATCGGTCCATAATTGGACATAGCTCCCATACAAGGTCCCCTCCCGAAAATAACTTAAACGCAAATAATTCATTTCTAAATCAAGTTATCTATATAAAATTTGGTACAAGTATTGCCCTCACATACAGAAGTATTACTGTGAAATTTTTTTTCCATCGGTCCATAATTGGTCATAGCTCCCATACAAGGTCCCCTCCCGAAAATCACTTAAACGCGCATAACTCATTACTAACATAAGACATCCATATAAAATTTGGTACAAATATTACTCATGTGCACAGAAATATTATTGTGAAATTTTTTTCCGATAGGTCCATTATTGGTCATAGCTCCCATACAAGGTCCCATCCCTAAAATCACTTAAACGCGCATAACTTATTACAAAATTAAGATATCCATATAAAATTTGGTACATGTATTACTCTCACATACAGAAATATTACTGTGAAATTTTTTTCCGATCGGTCCATAATTGGTCATAGCTCCCATACAAGGTCCCTTCCCGAAAATCACTTAAACGCGCATAACTCATTACTAAATTAGGATATCTATATAAAATTTGGTACAAGTATTGCTCATATGCACAGAAATATTACTGTAAATTTTTTTTCCTATCGGTCCATCCTTGGTCATAGCTCCCATGCAAGGTTCCCTCCCGAAAATCACATAAACGCACATAACTCATTACAAAATATTGATATCCATACATTTAGCACAAATATTGCTCTTATATACATAAATTACACTATAAAATTGTTTTACGATCGGTCCATACTTGGTCATACCTCTCATACTAGGCCCCCTCCAGAAAATTACTTAATTGTACAATATTCATTACCAAATAATGATATAGATACAGAATTTTGAAATTTTGTTTTTATATACACAATTGGTCATAGCTCCCATACAAGGTCCTTTTTCGAAAATCTATTGATACAAAAATTCTATTTCAAGATTTTTGCACGATCGGTTCATAACACACATTACTTATTACTAAATTACGATATAGATACAGAATTTTACTGAAATATAGCTTTCATGTCCAGAAGTTTTGCTTAAAGAATTTTTTACGATCGGTCTATAATTGGTCATATCTCCCATACTAGGTCCTGCCCCTAAAACCGTATTTAACTAGTTGCATTATCAATTTGTGTAGAACAAAATTATATATATGTATTTTGAAAATCCTTAAATCTTTCACACACATGCATACATGCAAATTAATAAAAATCGCCAAGCGTTGGTAATGTTCAATAAATCTTGGAATTGTAATAGATTTGAGCTGTTTGAATCTAGGGATTTTTCTATTTAAGATATGAGAAAACTTATTTCTACAAATATTTGATCAATTAGAAAAGTATTAATATAAAAGTAGCTGGTGGAGGGTAATTAAGATTCGGCTCAGCCGAATATAGCACTCTAACTTGTTTTATCTTCATAAATATTAACATATTTTCTAAAAAAAATCACATTACATTTTTATGGCAAATAAATCTTAAAATTAATGCTATTGTTCAAAATTTGTAAAAGTTTTTTAAAAATCAAAACTTTTCATAATTTTTTTTTTTATTTAAATCGACTTCTTTCTTTTATTATTTGCAAATATTTAAAGTTTTTTGACAAATTTAGCACCTTAGATCAAATAAAAAAGTGATACAAACTAAAAACCTAAATCATATTTGCATACTGTCACCACAAATGTGTTGAGAGTGAAAGTAATATCGTCATTCATTCATACAGCTATCGATTTAACTAACCACTGGTTATTCAAACTATAAAACAACAACAACAACTTATATATAAGTCACATTCTCTCTACCCCTCTGAACAACTCTTTTGCTATTGAACGCCTAAGAGTGTAACAAATTGTTTGTTTATTATTGTTTTTTTTTTTTAATAAAAAAAAGTTTTGTATTAATTTAACAGGTTCAATTTTGAACTTTAAGTTATATTGTTATGAGGGGGAGGTGGGTTGGATTAATAGTTACGCATGTCTGATTTTATAGCGATTTGTTTAATAAGGTTTAAAATAGTATTTTTTCCATATTTCTCTCTATGATTTTTTTGTTCAAGTATTTGTAATATTTAACCGTCATATTTTCTTTTAGTTTATTTATTTATATGGAGTTTGAATAATATGTTTGTTATATGATCTATTTTTTTCAATAACTTATACATATCAAATCATTAAACAGTAATGTGAATGACTTGTATGTTTTTCTTTAAATGTTTTTGTAAATAAATTTCTTTCTTTTTTTTTTGCACCCGTCTCTTCTTTGTTGCCCATAAATGAGCGAGTGAACGAGCGTTTAGTTGTTTCATTTTGCCGGTTGATTGTTGACTTCAAAATTCAAACTTCCAATCAGTTTATGTTTTTATCATTGTTAACGTTTTGTTTAGTCAATTAAATACATAGTATGCAGTTGTTGCTAAATATCGTTATTTCATATTTCTTTCTTTCGAGATTAATACTTTTTATCTTATTTTGTTGGTTTTTCAATAAATTGTTGTAACATCTATGCGGTTTTTGTATTTTTTTTTTTTTGTTTATTTTTTTTGATTTTAACAAAACAACATTAACATCATCCACCATTCAAATGTAAAATATGCAAAATTTTTAAACTTTCTTTGCTAAAATTTTGAACGGGTTAACAAAGATGTTGGTTTTTTTTCTGTGGATTTGATAAAAAATATGTCAAAAGTTATTATTGATATATTTTACATTTACGTCGATAATCTACAAAAAATATACATAATTTCTTTCTATAGTCTTGACTATGGAACTGTCTATAGTATTGACTATAGGAGATTGAATAAAGAACACACTATAGTATTAACTACAGAAACGACTATAGTCTTGACTATAGAATAGTCTATAGTCTTGACTATAGAATAGTCTATAGTCTTGACTATAGAATAGTCTATAGTCTTGACTATAAAATAGTCTATAGTATTGACTATAGAATAGTCTATAGTCTTGACTATAGAATAGTCTATAGTCTTGACTATAGAATAGTCTATAGTCTTGACTATAGAATAGTCTATAGTCTTGACTATAGAATAGTCTATAGTCTTGACTATAGAATAGTCTATAGTCTTGACTATAGAATAGTCTATAGTCTTGACTATAGAATAGTCTATAGTCTTGACTATAGAATAGTCTATAGTCTTGATTATAGAATAGTCTACAGTCTTGATTATAGAATAGTCTACAGTCTTGACTATAAAATAGTCTACAGACTTGACTATAAAATAGTCTATAGTCTTGACTATAGAATAGTCTATAGTCTTGACTATAGAATAGTCTATAGTCTTTACTATAGAATAGTCTATAGTCTTGACTATAGAATAGTTTATAGTCTTGATTATAGAATAGTCTATATTCTTGATTATAGAATAGTGTACAGTATTGACTATAAAATAGTCTATAGTCTTGACTATAGAATAGTCTATAGTCTTGACTATAGAATAGTCTATAGTCTTGACTATAGAATAGTCTATAGTCTTGATTATAGAATAGTACTATAGAATAGTCTATTGGATGGCTTATAGAATAGTCTATAGTCTGGACTATATAATAGTCTATAGTCTTGGTTATAGAAAAGTCTACAGTCTTAACTATAAAATAGTCTACAGTCTTGATTATAGAATAGTCTATAGTCTTGACTATAGAATAGTCTACGGGTTTGACTATAAAATAGTCTAAAGTCTTGACTATAGAATAGTCTATAATCTTGACTATAGAATAGCCTATAGTCTTGAGTATAGAATAGTCTATAGTCTTGACTATAGAATAGTCCATAGTCGTGATTATAGAATAGTGTATTGTCTTGACTATAGAATAGTCTGTAGTCTTGAATATAGAATAGTCTGTTGTCTTGACTATAGAATAGTCTGTAGTCTTGACTATAGAATAGTCTATAGTCTCTACCATAGAATATAGACTATTCTATAGAATTCTATAGAATAGTCTATAGTCTTGACTATAGAACAGTCTATAATCTTGATTATAGAATAGTCTACAGTCTGGACTATAAAATAGTCTACAGTCTTGATTATAGAATAGTCTATAGTCTTGACTATAGAATAGTCTACAGTCTTGACTATAAAATAGTCTTTAGTCCTGACTATAAAACAGTTTATAGTATTGGCTATAGAAAAAGCCTATAGTCTTGACTATAGAATAGTCTATAATATTGACTATATATAGTCTATTGGCTGGCCTATAGAATAGTCTATAGTCTGGACTATGGAATAGTCTATAGTTTGGACTATATAATAGTCTATAACCTTGATTATAGAAAAGTCTACAGTCTTAACTATAAAATAGTCTACAGTCTTGACTATAAAATAGTCTACAGACTTGACTATTAAATAGTCTATAGTCTTGACTATAAAATAGTCTATAGTCTTGACTATAGAATAGTCTATATTCTTGATTATAGAATAGTCTATAGTCTTGATTATAGAATAGTCTATATTCTTGACTATAGATAAGTCTATAATTTGATTATAGATTAGTCTATAGGCTGGACTATAGAATAGTCTATAATCTTGACTATAGAACAGTCTATTGTCTGGAACATAGAACAGTCTATAGTCTTGACTATATAATAGTTTATAGTCTTGACTATGGAATAGTCTATAGTCTTGACTATGGAATATTATATAGTCATGACAATAGAATCGTCTATGGTCTTGAGTATAGAATTACATATAGTCTTGACTATAGAATCACCTATAGCCTTGACTATAGAATCGTCTTCTATTGTCTAGACAATAGAATAGTCTATAGTTTGGATATAGAATAGTCTATAGTCTGGACTATGGAATAGTCTATAGTCTGGACTATGGAATGGTATATATTCTGGACTATAGAATAGGCTATGGCCTGTTCTATAGAATAGTCTATGTCCTGGAGTATAGAATAGTTTATATTCCGTACTTTAGAATGTTCTATAGTCTCGACTATAGAATAGTCTATAGTCTGAACTATAAAATGTTTTCTAGTCTAGACTATAGAATGTTCTATAGTCTGGACTATAGTGTATAGCCTCGTCTATAGAAAAGTCTATAGTCTTGACTATAGAATAGTCTATAGTCTGGACTATAGAATAGTCTTTAGTCTCGACTTTAGAATATCTATAGTCTGGACTATAGAATAGTCTATATTCTGTACTATAGAAAAGTCTGGACTATATAATATAGATCTAGACTATAGATCAATGTATAGTAGTGATTATAAATCAATCTATATTCTTGACTATAGATCAGTATATTCATTTATTTATTTTCGTAATTTCAGACAATTTTTTTAATTGTTTATAAATCATAAACCCCGACTTATATTGAAAAACCTTTATAAAATCTATTAAATAAAATTTTAACATAAAAAACTCATTGTCATTTCTATTAAAAAAAACAAAAAGTTACAAAATACAATTTTTTTTTATTAAAAATACATGTATCATGCTGATTTTCAAGACAAGGTTAATTTGTAACATTTTGCCAAAAGTCAAAGAAGAAGAAAACAAATCACAAAATGACATCTTTAAGCAAAAATGATTTATAACTATAGCGCGTATACATTTAAGGTTTATAAAATGTTTAAAGAAACAAAATCAAACAATATTTGGTTGTTAACAAAAAAAAAACTTTCAATTACAAACTTAATCAAAGAAGCAAAAAAAAATAAACAATAAAAACGTGAAGCCAAGCAAAACTATAAAAACAAATAAAAATAAATTAAAAAACATTTAAATAATTGAGCAGAAACAAAAAGTAAGTGTTGAAAATAATTTACTGAAAAAAACAACTACAAAAAGTAGGAGTTTAAATTATACAATGACTTATTGCTCTGCAAGATGTTTATTAACGGTTTTTAACTTTTTTTGTTGGTTTAATAAAATTTGCCACAAATAATTGTGATAAAGATGATGAGCTTGATAATGATGACTTATTTTGAAGGTCTTAGGTTTGTTAAATATGCATATGACTTTAATGATTTTTTTATATGTAAAAAAATGTCGTTTAACAATTATTGTTTTATTTTGAATTTTTTTCCTAAAACAAAATTTAGTAATCACACTTAGTTGTGGGGTTAAAAGTTTAAACATTATAACAAATTGTTTAAAATTAGTTTGGCTCGAAATGTGAAGGGAGTTTTTTAAATGTTTTGTGATTTATGTCTCACAGATTTGTTACTCGTTTAAAGTACAAAATATACTTTATTTACTTATAATTTAAAAATATTTAAAATTAACTTCAAGCAAATCATTCCCCATATAGTGTGAAACGAAATCAAGTTTGTGCCTTAAGTCTTTCGTTTGTAGGGAAAAAACATTTTACTCAAATAATTTCAGTTTTTTTTTAAATAATTAGTTCAATTTCCTTAATGTCATCAATTTCTTATTTAATTTAATAAGTTTTAAATAAAAATTGAATTTGGTTTTTAAAACCCTATGAACACACGTTTGTTTCTTAAGTCTTTTGTTTGTATTAATATGAAGATTACTCATGTAACACCACAAATTTTTTATCCATTAGACTTATTTAAATTTCAAAATTTTATAAATTGTTAAAACTTTTAAAAATCATTCTATTTTTTTAATTAAAACCACATGATCTACACTCATTTAATCACTTAATAATTATGTGCCACATTGAGACCTACTTATGCCTGCCTATAAAGATCATTGATATAATTTTGATTTTAGTTTACAACATTTAGATTATAATAACATATATACAAGTATGTATTTCATTTTAACTACAACAAATTGTCGAAAACTATTAAAATGTCTATAAAAACAAAAACCAACATAGAAATACAAATTTAATTATCAGTTTGTTTTGGTCATGGAGCGTGTGGTATTTTTTTTTTTTTTTTTTGACAAGAATAATTATAAAAGTGTGCTTTTGATAATTAAATTCTAGTAAATTGAATTTTACAAAGGTTAGATAAATATAAATAAACATAAATATCGGGGATGGAAAAACTGAAACAATAAATGTGATGTAGGCTTGACCAATCTATAGTCATGACTATGGATCTATAATCAAGATTATAGACTGATCTATAACCAAGACTATAGACTAATCTACACTCATCACTAAAGGATAATCTAAAGTCATTACTATTAAATAATCTATGTCAAGACTATAGACTAATCTATAGTCAAGACTAAAGACTATTCTATAATCAAGACTGTAGACTATTTTATAGTCAAGACTATAGACTATTCTATAGTCAAGACTACAGACTATTCTATAGTCAAGACTATAGACTATTCTATAGTCACGACTATAGACTATTTATAGTCAAGACTATAGACTATTCTATACTCAAGACTATAGACTATTCTATACTCAAGACTATAGACTATTCTATAGTCAAGACTATTGACTATTCTACAGTCAAGACTATAGACTATTCTATAGTCAAGACTATAGAATGATCTATAGACAAGACTATAGACTGATCTATAGTCAATATTATAGAATGATCTATAGACAAGACTATAGAATGATCTGTAGACAGGACAATAGACTGATCTATAGTCGAGACTATAGAATGATCTACAGACAAGACTATAGAATGATCTGAAGACAAGACAATAGACTAATCTATAGTCAAGATTATACACTGGCCTATAGTGAAGACTATAGACCGATCTATAGTCTTGACTATAAACTGATCTATAATCAAGACTATATACTGGTCTATAATCACGACTATATACTGATCTAAAGTCAAGACTATAGATTGATCTATAGTCAAGACTATAGACTGATCTATAGTCAAGACTATAGAATGATTTATAGTCAAACTATAGCCTGATCTACAGTTAAGACTATAGACTGATCTATAGTCAAGACTATAGAATGATCTATAGACAAGACTATAGACTGATATATAGTCAAGACTATATACTGATCTATAGTCAAGACTATAGATTGATCAATAGACATTCAAGACTGTAGACCGATCTATAGTCAAGACTGTAGATCTATAGTCAAGACTATAGACTGATCTATGATCAAGACTATAGACTGATCTACAGTCAAGACTATAGACTGATCTATACTCAAGACTATAGACTGATCTATACTCTATATTCAAGACTATAGACTGATCTATAGTCAAGACTATAGAATGATCTATAGTCAAGACTATAGACTGATCTATAGTCAAGACTATAGACTGATCTATAGTCAAGACTATAGACTGATCTATAGTCAAGTCTATAGACTGATCTATAGTCAAGTCTATAGACTGATCTATATTCCAGACTCTAGACTGGTCTATAATCAAGTCTATAGACTGATCTATATTCAAGACTATAGACTGATCTATAGTCAAGACTATAGATTTATCTATAGTCAAGACTATAGATTAATCTATAGTCAAGACTACAGATTAATCTATAGTCAAGATAATCTATAGATAAGACTATAGACTGATATATAGTCAACACTATATACTAATATATAATCAAGTCGATACTATACACTGGTCTTATTTGACAAGAACTATTATAAATACTACACACTGGTCTAGAGTCAAGATTATAGACTGATCTCTAGTCAAGGCTATAGACTGATCTATAGTCAAGACTATAGACTGATCTATAATCAAGACTATAGACTGATCTATAGGCAAGACTATAGACTTATATATAGTCAAAAATATAGACTGATCTATAGTCAAGTCAATAGACTGATCTATATTCAAGACTATAGACTGATCTATAGTCAAGGCTATAGATTGATCTATAGTCAAGACTATGGACTAATATTTGGTCAAGACTATAGACTGATATATATTCAAGACTGTAGGCTGATCTAAAGTCAAAACTAAAGACTGCTCTACAATCAGGACTATCTATACTCAAAACTATCGACCATTCTATAGCCAAGTCTATTCTATTGTAAACACTATAGACTATTCTAAACTCAAATCTATAAACTGTTCTATAGTCAAAACAATAGACTAATCTATAGTCAATGTATCAAAGCTTTAACTAAAATAGTTTGGACAAAAGTAGAATTTTACCCATTTACCATCCCTGGTTAGTATTACGATGTTTGTAAAATAGTTTTTATGTTTTTGGTTAAACTAAAGTTCGTGTCCATAAACAATTATGTTTTTTTTATCGTTTTACACATCAAGGTATGTTAAAATATTAAATACAGAATTTACTATTTGATGATAGAAGTGTCAGTCAAATTTTAGTTAGAAGAATTTGTTATACATATATAAGTCTGTTCAAAATAAGCTTACTTTAGAACAGATCTTAACGTAGTATAGGTTATAGTAATTTATAGAATTTCCATTTGCAGCCTCATAGATTATGCGTCTAACAGAAATCAACTTTGCGAAGTATCCAAATAACTAGCGATAACATATATTGTATTTGGATAAATATCAGACATGGGATCGATAGTACAGATTAAAACCATTATTTTTGTAAGTTGTGTAAGGTATAAAATGGGTCATAATTTTAATTATAAGCTTTCTAATGATATATATTTGTATTTATTAGTCCAATGTATTTATTATAAAAATGAATAATTAGTTTCAAGTTTTAAATCGAATTTTAACTAGAAACTTAACAAATTACAAGCAAATTTTCCAAAATTATATTTCTATAAAATTCCAGAATAAAAATTTTTATTTTTTTCAATAAATAAATTAAAAATGGTGTTATTACCTTAATTTACAAATTTTGCAAAATATATTGATTAAATAATTGTATTTTTCTTCTTTGGACAAACAACTAACCATTAACTCAGGTGATAAAATAATTTAGCAAAACTAAAAACAAAACAAAAAAAAAACAAGTTAAAATGTGGGTCATAAACAACCAAAATTATAAACTAAAAATCCCCTACAAAATAAGCACTCAAACTCAAATATAATGGTAATAATTTTTTTCTTCTTTGTAAAATTATTTTCAAATGTTATTATTTTTTTTTTTTTTTTTTTTGGCTTCAGCCAAAAGTGCATTAAAATTCATAATTAAGTTAAAAAGTTATTACAAAATTAAAAAGTATTACTTAAAAAAATCACATAAAAATGATCGTACGATTAAATATGTATTGCAGCTTACCTTATGTTGAGGAAGTAAGGGTTTTGGATTATTTGTAATTGTGTTATTTATTTAATTTTTTTTTTATTTATATTTATTTCTTTACGTTTTTGTGAATGAACGTAGAAACTATTTTATGAATTTTAAATAAATTTTATAGTTTTTAATTACAACAATTGCAGTGGCAGCAGCAACAACAACAACAACAACATTAACCACAATTTAAGTGTCTGGATTGCACGCACTTGTTATGGACACTGTTTTTTTTTCAAACGACAAGGCATATAGATATATTCAAACACATTCGCATACATATACATAAGCTCGTAAAAAGAGCGTGAGCCAATGCACAGTGGGTATGGTGGTAATAAATTCTTTTAAAATATTAAATTTTGTAGGTATTTCCGAAGAAGAAATGTCAATAGTCCGATTTAAATGAAATTAAACGGAGAGAGGAACGTCCAAAAAGATCTCCAAGTCAAGACTATAGATCAGTCTATAATCAAGACTATAGATCAGGCTATATTTTAGTCTATAGTCAAGACTATAGATCAGTCTTTAGTCAATATTATATATCAGTCCATAGACAAGGCTACATTTTAGTCTATAGTCAAGGCTATATATTAGTCTATAGTCAAGACTAAAGATCAGTCTTTAGTCAATACTATAGATCAGTCTATAGTCAAGACTATAAATCAGTCTATATTCAAGACTATAAATCAGTCTATAGTCAAGACTAAAGAACAGTTTATAGTTAATACTATAGATCAGTCCATAGTCAAGACTATAGATCAGCCTATAGTCAAGACTATAGATCACTCCATCCATAGTCAAGACTATACATCAGTCTATAGTCAAGACAATAGATTAGTCCATAGTCAAGAATATAGATCAGTCCTCAGTCAAGAGTATAGATTAGTCTATAGACAAGACTAAAGATCAGTCTATAGTCAGACTATAAATCAGTATATAGTCAAGACTATAGATTAGTTTTTAATCAAGACTAAAGAACAGTTTATAGTTAATACTACAGATCAGTCTATAGTCAAGACTATAGATCAGTCCATAGTCAATAGTATAGATTAGTCTATATTCAAGACTAAAGATCAGTCTTTAGTCAACACTGTAGATCAGTCTATAGTCAAGACTATAAACCAGTCTATAGTCAAGACTATAGATTAGTCTATAGTCAAGACTATAGGTCAGTCTATAGTCAAGATTACAGATCAGTCTATAGTCAAGACTAAAGATCAGTTTATAGTCAAGATTATACATCAGTCTATAGTCAAGACTATAGATCAGTCTATAGTCAAGATTACAGATCAGTCTATAGTCAAGACTAAAGATCTGTTTATAGTCAAGACTATAGATCAGTTTATAGCCAAGACTATAGATCAGGCTATATTTTAGTCTATAGTCAAGACTATAGATCAGTCTTTAGTCAATACTATATATCAGTCCATAGTCAAGGCTACATATTAGTCTATTGTCAAGGCTATATATTAGTCTATAGTCAGGACTAAAGATCAGTCTTTAGTCAATACTATAGTTCAGTCTATAGTCAAGACTATAAATCAGTCTATATTCAAGACTATAAATCAGTCTATAGTCAAGACTAAAGAACAGTTTATAGTTAATACTATAGATTAGTCCATAGTCAAGACTATAGATCACTCCATCCATAGTCAAGACTATACATCTGTCTATAGTCAAGACAATTGATTAGTCCATAGTCAAGACTATAGATCAGTCCACAGTCAAGAGTATAGATTAGTCTATAGACAAGACTAAAGATCAGTCTATAGTCAGACTATAAATCGGTATATAGTCAGGACTATAAATTAGTTTATAATCAATACTAAAGAACAGTTTATAGTTAATACTACAGATCAGTCTATAGTCAAGACTATAGATCAGTCAATAGTCAAGAGTATAGATTAGTCTATATTCAAGACTAAAGATCAGTCTTTAGTCAATACTGCAGATCAGTCTATAGTCAAGACTGAAGATCAGTCTATAGTCAAGACTATAAACCAGTCTATAGTCAAGACTATACATCAGTCTATAGTCAAGACTATAGATTAGTCTATAGTCAAGACTATAGATTAGTCTATAGTCAAGACTATAGATCAGTCTATAGTCAAGACTATAGATCAGTCTATAGTCAAGATTACAGATCAGTCTATAGTCAAGACTAAAGATCAGTTTATAGTCAAGACTATATATCAGTTTATAGTCAAGACTATAGATCAGTTTATAGTCAAGACTATAGATCAGGCTATATTTTAGTCTATAGTCAAGACTATAGATCGGTCTTTAGTCAATACTATATATCAGTCCATAGTCAAGGCTACATATTAGTCTATAGTCAAGGCTATATATTAGTCTATAGTCAGGACTAAAGATCAGTCTTTAGTCAATACTATAGATCAGTCTATAGTCAAGACTATAAATCAGTCTATAGTCAAGACTAAAGATCAGTTTTTAGTCAATACTATAGATCAGTCTATAGTCAAGACTATAAATCAGTCTATATTCAAGACTATAAATCAGTCTATAGTCAAGACTAAAGAACAGTTTATAGTTAATACTATAGATTAGTCCATAGTCAAGACTATAGATCAGTCCATCCATAGTCAAGACTATACATCAGTCTATAGTCAAGACAATAGATTAGACCATAGTCAAGACTATAGATCAGTCCACAGCAAGAGTATAGATTAGTCTATAGACAAGACTATAGATCAGTCCATAGTCAAGACTATAGATCAGTCCATAGTCAAGAGTATAGATTAGTCTATATTCAAGACTAAAGATCAGTCTTTAGTCAATACTGTAGATCAGTCTATAGTCAAGACTGAAGATCAGTCTATAGTTAAGACTATAAACCAGTTTATAGTCAAGACTATACATCAGTCTATAGTCAAGACTACAGATTAGTCAATAGTCAAGACTATAGATCAGTCTATAGTCAAGATTACAGATCAGTCTATAGTCAAGACTAAAGATCAGTTTATAGTCAACACTATACATCAGTCTATAGTCAAGACTATAGATTAGTCTATAGTCAAGACTATAGATCAGTCTATAGTCAAGATTACAGATCAGTCTATAGTCAAGACTAAAGATCAGTCTATAGTCAAGACTAAAGATCAGTCTATAGTCAAGACTAAAGATCAGTTTATAGTCAAGACTATAGATCAGTTTATAGTCAAGACTATAGATCAGTCTATAGTCAAGACTATAGATCAGTCTATAGTCAAGATCAGTCTATAGATCAGTCTTTAGATCAGTTTATGGTCAATACTATATAAGGATCACTCTCTAGTCAAGACTAAAAATGAAACTTAGCAAATCAAAATATCTATGTATGTGTGTATGCATATTTTTCAAACGTTTCCACTGTGCATTTAATGAATATATAGTAATAATGTGTAACCAATAAAAAATATTTTTTATTTTTGGTTTTTTTGGGATAAAAATGGCTAAAATAACATTAATAACGACTTAAAAAGCAACGAGCGCAACGATTGCGACGAAAAACCTCTAGTTGTTGTTGCTGTTGTTGTTGTTATTATTATTATTATTGCTACTGCTGCTGCTGCTGCCACTACAAAAAAAGTTGTTGGTTGTGATTGCAGCACACAACATCTGCAAACAACACCTTTTTAACAGCAATAATAACAACAAATACACTGCGTCACAAATTAACACAAACACACGCGAGCGCTTTAATAAAATTTATTAATAACGGCAGTTACTTTTTGAAAAAAAAATATCAAATATTTATATAGTAAGTTACACTTTATATTAAATTTGGTTATTTTTGGCTTAAGCCAAAAAGTTACAAAAAAAAAATTAATTAATGTTTTATATACATTTACAACGACAGCGACAGGCGAGCAAACTAACTAAATTATTGGTGTGTATAAATTTTCTTTAATTTTTCTCTTTAATATTTTTGTTGTTATTTTTTTGGTATTTAATACTTTTTAAAACCCTCTTTTAAACTAAGTTATCAAACTTTCACCAGCAGAAAAACTAAAAATTTTTATAAAACAACCAAACCAGCAACTTAAAAATTAAAACACTAATTATATTTTATTGGAAATTGTTACAAAAAAATTAAACACTTTTTTTAATATTGCAAATAAAAATTAATTAAAATTCCTCTTAATTTTTCAAATTAATTACATTTTTTAAAATTTTTTAATTTTCAAATAATTTTTTTTTTTTTGTTAAAAAAAATATTTCACCTTTTTAATTTATTTTTTGTTACACTTTAAAATTTTTCATTTAATTTTAAAATAAAATTTCGTTTTGCCGCTTTTTTGTAGTTTCTCTAAGCCAAGACGTTTTGCAACTGTCTCTGACGCTGTCGTCCGTTATAAGTAACTAAAGTTTTGTTTATTTGCTGCTGTTTTCCCTCAAAACAATACGATCTTTTTTTTTTTGGCCACAATTGAATTTTGAGTTGTTTTTTTCTTTGTATAGTTTTCAACACCGTTTCCTCGTTGCCGCTTTAGTTAGTTTGGCTCTAAGCTTGTTTCAATACTGCCAAAGTAGTTTTTTTAGTTAGTAACTTAAATATTAAATCTATGTCTCTCTTCCTCTCTCTTTTTGCATTTGTAGTTTTAATTCCTGCTCATAGTTTTTTTTAAGCTTGTCTTAAAGTCTTTTTAATTTTATGCTGAAGATTTGTGGAGAGAAGCATAATAAAAAAACCCCTTTTAAATATCATGTAAATGAGCAAAAATGTAATGTTTAACGTTTTTCATAGATAAGTTTCTCTTACTGGTTTATACACGTGCTGCTTTTGTTTTTGTTCCGGCCTCAAGTGAAATGTTGTTTTTAACCCCTTAAGGTCTTGTTTTATAAAATAAGCAATAACAATTTTACCGTATAACTTTTTTTTACAAAATTCATGACTATAATTCTAATGTAATCCTGCCTATAAACAATACTAGATTAGACTTTACTATAGTCTTGACTACAGGACTATAGCAAAGTCTAGTCTATAGTAATATTCAATAGTCAAGACTATAGACCAGTCTATAGTCCAGTGTTTAGGATAAACTATAATCCAGTCTACAGGAAAGACTATAGATAAATCTATAAACAAGGCTATAGATAAATCTGGAGTCAAGACTATAATATATGGCCCATTCTATAGTAAAAACTAAAGTATGCTCTATAATCAAGTCTGTTGAAGAGTCCAGTCTATAGTTATGACTATAGAACAGTCTATAGGTATGACTATAGTACAGTTCACAGGAAAGACTATAGTCAAATCAATAGTCAATCTAGACTAAATATGGTCCACATTGTAGACCGACTAAAGACTAGCCTATAGTAAAAACTACAGACCAGCCTATAGTAAAGAATATTGATCAGTCTAAAGTCAAGACTATTGATCTGTCTGTATTCATTGCTACAGATCAGTCTATCAACAAGACCATAAATCAGCCTATGGTCTAGACTATAGTCAACCTTATATACCAAGACCATATTTTTTAACTTAAGACTACAGATCTAAAGCAATAACTGCGGATCAGTCTATATACTATAAATCAAGAATATAGTCTATATTCAAGACTGTAGACCAAGAATATATATAAGGCTATAAGCCAAGTCAAGACTTTAGGCCAGTGTATAGTCAAATAAATAGATGACTCTATTATAAGGCCATAGACCGATCTATAGTCTTGACTAGTATGAGTCTGTAGATCAGTCTTTAGTTGAGACTATAGATCAAGTCTACAGCTCAAGACTATAGAAAAGTCTATAGTCTATCTATATATCTATCTATCTATCTATATATCTATCTATCTATCTATCTATCTATCTATCTATCTATCTATCTATCTATCTATCTATCTATCTATCTATCTATCTATCTATCTATATCTATCTATCTATCTATCTATCTATCTATCTATCTCTCTATCCATCTATCTATCTATCTATCTATCTATCTATCTATCTATCTATCTATCTATCTATCTATCTATCTATCTCTATCTATCTATCTATCTATCTATCTATCTATCTCTATCTATCTATCTATCTATCTATCTATCTTCTATCTATCTATCTATCTATCTATCTATCTATCTATCTATCTATCTATCTATCTATCTATCTATCTATCTATCTATCTATCTATCTATCTTATCTATATATCTATCTATCTATCCATCTATCTATCTATCTATCTATCTATCTATCTATCTATCTATCTATCTATCTATCTATCTATCTATCTATCTATCTATCTATCTATCTATCTATCTATCTATCTATCTATCTATCTATCTATCTATCTATCTATCTATCTATCTATCTATCTATCTATCTCTACTCTATCTATCTATCTATCTATCTATCTATCTATCTATCTATCTATCTATCTATCTATCTATCTATCTATCTATCTATCTATCTATCTATCTATCTATCTATCTATCTATCTATCTATCTATCTATCTATCTATCTATCTATCTATCTATCTATCTATCTATCTATCTATCTATCTATCTATCTATCTATCTATCTATCTATCTATCTATCTATCTATCTATCTATCTATCTATCTATCTATCTATCTATCTATCTATCTATCTATCTATCTATCTATCTATCTATCTATCTATCTATCTATCTATCTATCTATCTATCTATCTATCTATCTATCTATCTATCTATCTATCTATCTATCTATCATCTATCTATCTATCTATCTATCTATCTATCTATCTATCTATCTATCTATCTATCTATCTATCTATCTATCTATCTATCTATCTATCTATCTATCTATCTATCTATCTATCTATCTTCTATCTATCTATCTATCTATCTATCTATCTATCTATCTATCTATCTATCTATCTATCTATCTATCTATCTATCTATCTATCTATCTATCTATCTATCTATCTATCTATCTATCTATCTATCTATATCTATCTATCTATCTATCTATCTATCTATCTATCTATCTATCTATCTATCTATCTATCTATCTATCTATCTATCTATCTATCTATCTATCTATCTATCTATCTATATCTATCTATCTATCTATCTATCTACATATCTACCTATTTTATTTACAATGAATAACGCCTCACATTTGCATTGTTCTCTTATATACTTTCTTTATTGACAACATTTATATTTTTAGCATCAATAATACAGACACAATATCCAAATACATACATAATGAACATACATCCTGATTATTTAAAAATAAAAAATTCACAATATAAATAATAATTATATTTTATTTTGCGTACAGTACTTTGCTCTTACAAGTCTAGTAAGATCATATAGGATTTTTTGCATAATAGAGAGAAATTTCCAATAATCTAAATGTACCTTAAAAAATGTTCGCTAAAAGATTTTTATTTCCGGCTGATAAAATATTAAACTTAAAAAGAAAATGGAATATATTTCAAATGATATACAATATAAACAAGTACATATTTGTAAGATTGTATTATTAAATGATTGTAAATAGTTGGTAATTTAGAGTCTAATAGTATAAGTAATTTCAAATAGTAATATAAACTTAAAATATAATTCTGGACAAAATTAATGAGGACGTCTGGTACTTTGTCGTAAATTCTTTTCAATTTCAAATTGTCGTATATCGGTGCGTTGTAAAAAGTCCTGACGTTCCAAATAGCTGAAAAAGAAATGGATATTTTTAGATATTTAGTTTTAAACCTTAAGAGTGTAGTCTTAACTTACCCATCCTTGCCTTTGTTAAATGTTTGCAATTGTTCATCTATTCCCTCTGTTTGCTTAAAACTCTTCCAATCCATTTGGGATTTTTCGAGAACAGACAATTTCTTCTTTTTCCCTAGTTGATTTAGTATTGAACCCAGTCCACCACCTGCAGAACCTGTTGCGGCCGTGGGTATAGTTCTTTTAAGACCCGCACCTGGCATAATACGACTAAAGGGTTGCTTTTTAGCTGGTGGTATTGTGGCAGCTTTATTTTCCTTAATACTAGAAGCATCTACTTCCCGTTGTATACGTACTTCTTCACCAGCAAAATCTACCACTTCAGTAACTACTATTTTAGTTTCTTCCACTTTTGGTGATGGCGATAAACTGCTAGTTGTTTGGTTATCAGTGGAAATATTGTTCTTTTTACTCGTTTCTTGGTCCTTACTACTAGAGGAACTTGGTTTATCTTCTTGGGCTTTGGAAGGATTAGCTTTTGCGGATGTCGCAGTAGGATTAACATCTTTCAGAAAATCTGCCCACAGAGCATTTGTACGTGATTTATCTTCTTCATCTGATACTAATTCATCTTTTTCCAGAGTACTTCCTTTGCCATTTGTATCAGCATCATTTGTCTGTCTTGTTGCTCTCCTTGAAGTAGTATGTATGGCTTCATCTTCATCATCTTCTGACTCGTCTTCTTGCTCCACTTTAGATTTTTTCTTTTTAGTTAATTTTTTGATTTGCCTTTTTCTTTTTTCCGGTTTATCCTTGTGTTGTGTTCCATTAGCTAACTCTTCATTGGACTCACAATCTTCTTCCTCGTCTTCGCTGACTGGCGATTCGCCGGCTGCATTGTCTGGTCGGAAATCTTCATCACTTTCATCTGTATCGGAGGCATAATCTTGTTCTTTGTTCATTTTATTTATTTCTTTTAAATACTAGAGGAAGGGAATCAATAAAAAGCGTTTAAAAAAATGTATGTCTTTTCTCAAGTTGTTTGCACGCGAAAAATCTATTTTTTTGTACTCTCGTCCAGAGCCCTGCGCCGTTAAATATTGACGGCGGTAGCGGCTGACAATAAAATGTCGGCGGCGGCCTAAAATCGTTTGTAAACCGGCTACGTTTAGTTTTTAAATTTTCAAAGATTTTAAATAAAAACGGAAATCGAGAGATCAGAAAGTAGGATTTTGGAAGCAAATATATTGTTTATAAGTTATAAATTAAATTATTAATTAATTATATTATTATTTCAATAAATAAGTTACAAATTATAACAACAAAACAAATCAAGCACAAAAGTTGTGCGAGAAATTATGCAGAGATGGATAAAAAATTCTTAAAAATTAAAAACAAATCCTTTCTCCAACTTTTACGAAGATCGGCCTATATTTGACCCTATCCCCCATATAAAACCTATTGCAGAAAATCAGTTTCTAAAAAATGTTGCATTAAGAAAATGATCAATAACGTAAAAACAAACATATTTTTTTATTTATTCAGTAATAAAAAAGCCAATTTGGACTAAATAATATTATATAGTCCTGTCTGTTCTGTAAACCGAATCCGAGTAAATTTTCTCGTTTAAAAACGACTTCGCATAATTTTTAAAACCGAGTACACAAATCTAGTCGAAAGTAAGCTAGAATTAAACGAAAACTGAACTAGAACTGAATAAGATACATACATATGTATAAA
This sequence comes from Lucilia sericata, assembly GCF_015586225.1. NCBI lineage: Eukaryota > Metazoa > Arthropoda > Insecta > Diptera > Calliphoridae > Lucilia > Lucilia sericata. Next base: position 362,986 of record NW_023994335.1, on the reverse strand, counting down.
CTAAAACTAAACTAGAACTGAAGTAGATCTGAACTAGTACTGAACTGGAACTAAAGTAGAACTAATCTTAATCTGACTACATCTGAATTCATCATATTCGCGGAAAAGTGAAACTATTACAACTAGTTTTAATAGTCTTCATTTCAAATTCTCACTGCCTTTAGAAATAAGGAGTCATACTTTTACCAAAAATTATTAGAACAAATTAATTTAATAACACACAACCTTTAGTTATTTATTTGTTTATTTATTTATTAACCAACAATCAGTTTATTAGTTTAAAAAATGTATATAATGTATAAAAAATGAAATAACTGGAATTTGTTTTTACAAAACATGAAAAAATATACATAAATATATAAAAAAACAAAAACAATTATATGGAAATATTAAAAAAAAAAAATGTTAAAAAATATATATGTTGTTTATATGTACTTTTTTAAAATGTTAATAACATTTGGCAAATTCGCCAGAATTAAATGTTTAACGAATATTACAAAATAACAAGACACAAAATTAGTTATATTATTTGTTACAAAATTATTACTGTTATGCAGCATAGGTATGTATGAATTGGTGTATAAGTTAATAAAGTAGTTATTATCAATTAAAATCTAACGTTTAATATATATACAAACTATTTGGTTAAACCAAAAAATAACTACTTGTTTAAATATTTAAATATATATAAAAAAATATAATAAAAACATTTTTTTAAATTTTAATCATCTTCGGAGCTTTGGTAAAATTTCTTGCGGAATGACATAAGATTTTGGCGTTCATTGTCGAGTGCTTGCTCTAGTTGTAAAACTTTAATATGCATTTCCATTTCCATGGCTTTCTTTTGGGAAGTTGTAAGTTTTGTCATGTCGATTTCGTTTTTATATTCTAACTTATTGCAACCATCTTTGACGGTGGCCACAACGGAGCCAGTGGCTAGTGAGACATCACGTGAAGCTTTTGTTAGATCCAAAAGTTTTTGGCTATCTTTACTGGCTTTTACCTTGCTGGCTATAACCAGCTGGGCAGTACTGGCTGCAATTTCCTGGGCAGCTACAATGATTTCAAAACATTCATTAGATTCGAGAACAATGGCTTTATTAGCGGCATCCACCAAATAATTGGCTCCCTTGGCCACACTTTTAGAGGCGGAAATAAGACCCTCAGTCCATTGGCTATTACGTTTGTAGAATTCCTTTTCGGTGGACTTGCCTTTACCACGTACAACTATTTCATTTTGCAGATCACGTGACCTTTTTATAAGGTGTATAATACACTGCATTAGATTGGTGCAAGATTCAAGAATTTTCTCATTAACTTCCAATTTAATGCCTTCATTTTTGGATTTCGAGTTTTGTTGGATTTCTAGCATTTTCTGAGCAGCTTCTTCTATCATTTTATCCATGTCCCTTAACTCTTGTTGCAACAAATCGCCAATATTTAGATTTTCCGTAAAAGTATTACGCATCATTAATAATAATTTCTTTAGTTCAGTTAATTTGCCAACAATTTCCTGTTGTTGTTGTTGGGTTTCTAATACTTGGGCATCTTTTTTATCCATTAACATTTGGAAGAGAGTAATAAAACAATCACGTGTTTCATTTGCAAGGGAACGTATATTTTGTGAATTTTCCATATCGGTAGTATTTTCTGCCACCAGGATAATGTACTCATGCAGAGTTCTTAAAGTGGACAGCAATTCTAAACTGGATTTAACAAAGTCTCCAGTTAAATGGGTCTTATTTTCACAACTTAATTTATAAGCCTGTACAATATTTTGTAAGTGTTCCTTAATGGAATCAATACTTAGTTCAGCCTGTTGCAACACTACCTCGGCTTCGAATACTTTATATGTAAAGTCTGTCTGTAGCGAAAGTTTAAGGGTTTCTATAAGGGATCTCATTAAGTTGTCTGTGGCTGCTTGGGCTTCAATTTGTGATTTTTTCAATTCTACAACTTGTTCTTGTTCAGCTTTCAATTTAAGTTCCAAGTTTTGTTTTTCTGTATTAATACTGTTTAGTTGTAATTCTAGTTCTTTTATAGAAGTTTCATTATGCGTTTGTTTTGTTAATAGATCTTCTATTTGCTGTTGTTTAGTTTGTTTCTCTTTTGCAGCATTTTCTTTAAAAAGTTCACTTGCGGTCTGATGTGTTTGTAGTTGTTCTTCAAATTGTTTTATTAATGCTGCATGTTCCACTTGAGCCTTTTCCATTTGTTCCTTATGTTGCTGGAGTTCGGTATTCAGTTGTTCGATGTTTAGATCCTTGCTGTTTATAAGATTTTCATATTCTTGACTTTTGGCTTTTAGAGACGTATCAATTTCATCGGTTTTTGATACCTGATGTTCCAGTTTCCCCTTAAGTCCTTGTATCTCAAGTTTTAATTGTTCATTATCTTGTTTTTCATTAGCCAAATGTTGGTTATCTTCTTGTAGTTTTGCCTGCTGCTGCTCAAACTGTTGTTGTAACTGCTTATAATCGGTTTGACAGCTTTCCAGCTGTTGCTGTATTTCCTGCACTTCCTGTTTAAGTTTTTCCATACAATCCTCCTTGCTGGCCAATAATTCCTCATATTCTAAGGATTTTGTTTTAAGGCTTGTATTAAGTTCCTCAGTTTTTTCATAGTTCAATAATTTCTCATTTAAATTTTGCAATTCCTCTTTTAGTTTTTCGATTTCTTTTTTCTCTGTGCTTAAATGTTTAGAATCTTCATTGCGCAGGCGCAGCAAACCAATATGTTCCTCACGCAACTTTGTATACATGGTTTTGATTTTATCAAATTTTTCATCAACTTGTTTGACTTTCTCCTCACTCAGCTTGACTTCTTCTTGTAGTTCGGACATTTTGCTTAATTTCTGTTCCATGTTTTCCGATATTTCGCTCAATTTTTGCTCTAAATTATCCTTGGAGTGTAAAGTACTTTGCAACATTTCCTTGGTGGTGTTTAGTTCACGTTGTAAAGCTTCATTTTTAAATTGATAGTTATTTATTTGTTGGGCCAAATTGGAGTAATGCTCCAGGGCCATTTGTTTTTCGGTTAACTCTTCGGTTAGCTGTCGGATTATAAGTTCTTTCTCATCTAAAGCATTTTCTGTTTGGGCATTATTGTCCCCTGCATGGGCTAAATCCACTAAACTTTCTATAGTGGGCTCTGGTTCGGGTTCTGGCTCCTGTTGTAAAACCATTACCGGTGCTCTATAGTTGCCCAAATCAAGTTCTGAGGAGAAATTAGGCGCATTCTCCGGCAAATGTGGCAGTTGTATAACATCCGAGAAATATTGTAAAGGACGAACACTTTCATAAAAGGCCTTTAGTTTCTTGAAAATATCATTAAAGCGATTACGATGACCCATTAGGACATCATGAGGCAAACCATCATGCAGACGAAACATTATACGAACACATATATCATACAAAGGATTTGAATCCTGTATGAGAGTTATCAAAGGAGCCAGACGGCACTGACCCTGAGGAGTCATCGATGACAAGCGATAGGTGTTAATGGCTAAGAAAATTTGTGCCTGCACTTGCAATATATGCTCCAGATAATCAAAAACTTCCACACACAACTCAAAATACAGATTTAAATCGTCGCCTACGGCACGAGAAAATTCACCAAAATCCAATGCCAGCGAACCCGGAATATTGGCATTTTTCTGATGAAATTCTAGTTTATTAACCAACAATCTCGTGTACACCTCAATGCACTTACCCACACCATCCTGCAAGTGACCCCACAACTTGCCCACCTCCAAGATCAAAGTCTTATGGGTCTGTGATTGTTTAACGGCACTTTCATGTCCTTCGCGCAATACCTTATGTAGTAAATTACAAAATTTCCAAGCCGTAAATCTATGTTCCATGATCGGTTGGCGTGTGATCACCGCCCAAAAGGGCTTGGCACTTTTGGAACGATGTGTCGCTATGATTACAGAGCGGGCATGTTTTACTTTTAGTGGAGCTTCTGAGGGACTTAAAGCTTTGGTAATACTTATATGCAATTGGTATTCCTTGTCCATTTTGGCTTCGTTTTCTCTATTTCCTCTTTATTACAAACGTCAATCACTTTTAATTGTTTGTGTCCACAACTATAATTATTATACTAACAAAAACAGCTTATTTATCGATCCCAACACAACAATGAAGAAAAATATTTATGTACTTATTAAATTGTTAGCATTTTCCACCTTTTTTTATCTTATCGAAATAATTTGTGTTTAAAATACAAATACAAAAAAATATTAGTAATAATATTGATGACGGAGATGCCAATTGGTTTCGAATGCAAAATAAAAAAACAACAAAGTTTGCAGTAAAAAATTAAAAAATCGATCCACTATTATTAATCCATGATTTGTAAAATAAATAACAAACCAAGCTTGAATAAACAATTTCTTCATTTCTTCTTCATAAAACAATATTATTGTAATGTGTTAACCAAGGTTGGCAACCGTTATAAGTATGTATTAAATATTAACTTTCGTATTTTTTATACAAAATTATATAAAATTATGTTAATCGGTCAATATTTCAAAACATACCTATATTAATAAATGAGTTTTAAACAATTTCTTTTAAAATAGTTCAAGAAAATTAATGATTTCAATATAATTTGTAAATATTTGCAAATCTATTTGTTTTTAATTTCCTTATCAAAGATATAAACTATCTGGCACCCCCATCAATTAAGAGTGGCAGCTCTTTTCTCGAAAAAGTCTCCAACTGTCATTATGGCAACATGGAGAAATTATTAATAACACAGCTGTAAAACATAAACAAATATCAGAATCATCATAATGGATTTATTAAACAATGAAAAATTTAAATGCAGGTATTTATTAATTAAATTCCAATAATAAGATGAAAAAATGCAATAATTTCTTAACATTTCAGTGTTAGTTCGGTGCTAAACAAAGATACCAAACAACATGGTAAGCAATTTTTGTACGACCAACAAGATGATACTGCCTGGAGTTCCAATGAGGTATTATAAAGAAGAAACAAAATATACAACTTGACTATTATAAACATATTCGCTTTCGCATTACAGGGTATACCTCAATGGATAGCTATAGAATTTGAAGAACCTCAGACGGTGAAATCATTTAGTTTTCAATTTCAAGGTGGTTTTGCTGCCAAAGAAGCTAAAATTCAAATTCATAAACCGGATAGCTCAGTACATGAAGAACCTTTTTATGCCGAGGATATTAATGCTGTGCAAAATTTTACCCTAGCAGCTGAGCAAACAAATGTGAAAAGAGTCAAGTTTATAATAGAAAGTAGTACCGATTTCTTTGGCCGTATTATTGTTTATAATTTAAAGATTTTTTAAATAAAGTTTTGGATATTTTTATAAAAATCTCACCAAAAACTACTCATTACCAGAGGGCGCTGGTGTTTTTATGTATATTTCTCCACTCTTTTATAAGATTTTGACATGTATAGAGTTGTATTTATATTGACAGCCGGATGTTGCAATAGCGGCCA
>NW_023994335.1:272500-350000 GCF_015586225.1 Lucilia sericata | reverse complement strand
GGTAGTTAATTCTTGGTTGTTTTGTAGTTGTGTTGGAGGTTGATATTTTTGATCACAGCCCTCCTCACGACAATTTGTTTGATCAACTTCTATGACTTCATTTTCGAAAGATTGATAATCGTCGGTGATTATTTCTTCGGTGACATTGTCATCATATTGAAATTGTGACACATCATCTGGTTGCGTAGTATTGCTACTACCACTACTATTGGGCAGAACAGTGCTAACATTATGATCATCTTCTGCATTACTAAAATCGAATCTTACACGCATTTTCTGCAATGATTAATAGGCAAATACATAACAAATAAATAACACAACTGAAAATAAGCAGCGCTTACCTTTGGTGGCTGGTACGCGGCTTGATAACCTCCTGGCCTGGGTTCAATAACATGACGTAAAAACATTAGCGACTCAAAATGACTCCACTTGCATCGTAAATCCATGGCAATGGCATCATCTAAGCTAACACCTGCCTCTTCTATACGCTGCTCCAGTTTTTTCATTTCCGTATTGAATTGATTGCGTAGATTGTGTATCTTTTTGCCAAACTCAAATTTTGGAACATTTAAAGTTGTACAAATATCCTCTATAGCTCGATTACGTTTCTCTTTATTCTTGTAGGATTCATGCCAGTGATTCCAAAGACATTCATGTTTTTTGTATAGCTCTATCAATTGGTTTATTTTCTCTCTTGACCAAACTGATGATTTACGATTCTGTGATAGTTGCTGCTGCGTAGGCTCTTGCTTTTGAGGCGTTGCTGTGTTTGTTTTTTCTACTTTCATTTTTAGTCTTTCTTAACGTTCAATAAAATTTGAATATAATTTTATTTCATTACAAACAAAATTATTCCATTTATTTTTAATTTGTTTATTTCACGCGTTTTATTAGTGGCTTGCTAGAATAATGTAAACATCTGTTTTGTTTTAATTTCTCGCACGCCATATTGTTTTTTTGTATGACAATCGCATGCTATAAATATCCTGATGTTGTTATACGAGTTGCCAGAGTGTAAACATTATTTGTTTATACTGGGAGTTTTGTACAAATTACATTTGTATTTGGTAATTATTAATAAATTTATTAATAATTTTTAGGAGGAGGTTTGAATGAATGACCAAGTTGCTACATGTATTACTTTTGAATAATAAATAAAAAATAATTTCAAATGAAATATTTTGTTAACGAAATAGTGCGGTACATGAGGTGGCTGGTTGTTTTAAGCACGGCTTAGAGCATAGGGTTTTTTTGATGCCGCTTTTTGGAAAGACCGTCTTTAATAACTTTAAAATAGAGGTCATCAGGGATTTGCTAGTCGTATTAAGGGTCAGGATATCTTAGTGAGTTGGATACTTTCGAGCTTAACTTCAGAATTATCTACTCAACCTTATGTGATGACAAACAAGATTTGGAAACGAGTTACCAGTGGAACAAAAGCACTAGTGTTATCACCCCTACTCTGGTTGCTTTCGGTCAACTCTATCCTTACAGTCTTTAAATCTAACGGTAGGAAGATAGCAGCTTATGTGGATAACGTATAGGTTTAAGGTAGTAGAGAGTGGATTGGGTCCGAAATTCGGTTTGAGGGTTGTACAGTCTTTACCCAAGGATCCAAAATGGAATCATACACAGGACCTCGTTCCCACCGGTCCTGGCACATTACGATGGATTGTACGCAAAAACAACCAGAGTACTATTAGGAGTGGACAAGAAGAGTATAGACACTTTGATAAGGGCAATAACCGGCCACTGCGCAACTAGAGCCTTTAGAGGGTCGGTAACGCACATGTTTTTTAGGTTACATGAATACGAAGAAGGAACAAGAAACAGTAGGGCACATTTTATGCTAAAGTTCAGATTCTGAGATTGAAATGGCTAGGTAAAAGATTCCATGATCATCTGGGATTGGTAGGATGCGACATTCTGGGGTTTTTTACTCTATTTATATCTATCTATCTATCTATCTATCTATCTATCTATCTATCTATCTATCTATCTATCTATCTATCTATCTATATATCTATCTATCCATCTATTTATCTATCTATCTATCTATCTATCTATCTATCTATCTATCTATCTATCTATCTATCTATCTATTTATCTATCTATCTATCTATCTATCTATCTATCTATCTATCTATCTATCTATCTATCTATCTATCTATCTATCTACATATCTATCTACCTATCTATCTATATATATACCTATCTATCTATCTATCTATCTATCTATCTATCTATCTATCTATCTATCTATCTATCTATCTACATATCTATCTACCTATCTATCTATATATATACCTATCTATCTATCTATCTATCTATCTATCTATCTATCTATCTATCTATCTATCTATCTATCTATCTATCTATCTATCTATCTATCTATCTATCTATCTATCTATCTATCTATCTATCTATCAATCTATCTATCTATCTATCTATCTATCTATCTATCTATCTATCTATCTATCTATCTATCTATCTATCTATCTATCTATCTATCTATCTATCTATCTATCTATCTATCTACCAGTTTCGAAATGAGTAGCATTTGGAAATAATTTTTTTCAAATATTTTCAAAATTTAAATAAAAACACAAAACATTTTAAAATATAAAATTTCTTGCAGTTTATTTGTTGAAAAATAAAATAAACGCCTTTTTCGTTTCTTAGCGCAATTCTAAAATTAAAAGGTTTTAACTAAAAACTGTAATACATACAAGCAATTTGTTCGTTATTTTAAAAACTTATCAAGAGATACAAAAGACGAAATTAACTTGTATTTTTTATGCCTTAAACTTAAACAAAACAAAAGAAAAAATTAAACAAAGTGTATGTAAGTATAAATGACTTAACTAAACTAAAAATTATTTAAATAATTCATTAAAAATATTTGTACGTACTTTAATAAAATTGTTATTAGCAATTTTATTTAATAAAATAATATTATATAATATATATTAATAATGTTTATATCTATTATTTATATTTAAAACCTATAAGTACAAATAAACATTAATACATATTAAGGTTTATTGACAAACTTAGATTAGGTGCATTATTTATTATTGTAGTTATACCTTATTTAAAAGTTGTTAAAAACCGTCTTAATTTAAGGACAATAAAACAAAACTAAAGTTAAGTACATATTTAAAAGATTACATACATATCTTAAAAAACGAAAGAAACCTAAAAAAATGGCATAGACAGTAATTTGTTGAGAGAAATTAACTGCCTAATTCACTAATCAAAAGAAAAGTATGCCGAATAAATAAAATTATTATTTTCGACACACTTTTAAAGATATTGGTGAAACCGACAGTTAAAACAAATAAAGATTTAACTATAACTAGTTGTTAAAAAATTATGTACACGTTTGAACGGCATTATTGCTGTTGTTGCTGATGGTGTTATTAACATTAACACTTTCTTGAGAATCGGATTCAATAGTGTTGCTTTGATTCAATACTGTAAACTCCTGTTTTGTTTCATTTACACAATACGTTTCATTGTCTTCATTCAAAGTTTCCACCAATACTGATGATGACTGTAAATCTGTTCGATTTTCTTCTTTTTCATTATCCTCCTCGGCCTTTTGATTGGCTTCATTTTCCTCTATAATAGTTTCTTCTTGTTCTTCCACTTGCTGCTCCTCTTCAACATCTATGGTGCCTCCCTCCTCCAATAGCACTTCCTTGGCTATTGCCACTATATTTTTATTCAACATTTCCTCAACCATTAAATGCAAAACTTCCGATTCTTCACGATGAAAATTACACCAACGATCATCTTCATCATACATTTCCTGTATGATTATTTTACCTATATGATCTTGTTTGGCTCGCTGACCATAAACCGAATAGATTTGTGTACGTTTCGGTGGTGTTTTATCCATGGCCAGGCTGGAACGTACTTCTTTGTAAATGGCATCTTGTATGCAACGCAAACGATTGGGTGGATTGAAAAATGCCAATTGACTATGGAAATTTGTGGGATCACCTTCACGCAGAATTTCACTACGTTCTTCGAGATATTCACGACAAATGTCGAGTATAATACGTTCATAGATATTGGTAATTTGTTCCTCCATGACAGAGGGTAGTTTTTCGCCTTTTTCATTGCAATAATCTGAAAGTTTTAAGATAGTATTATTAAAATATTTAAAAATTGAGATTTAGTTCTTAAACATACCAGTCTTTAATAGTTCACAGTATAATTCATGGGTTCTACGAAAGGTTATATCCTTAATACGTTCTTCGGAAGGAAAAATTGTTGTCATTGGACTGCCATGAGCAGGTGGTACATATGGCGGTGGTGGTTTATTGGGTATTTCACGTACATACATGTAGGGCACAGCGGTAACGTGTTCATATTGTTTTAAATGCTAGAATTAAGAACAAAATTGAAAGTTAAAAGAAAAAATTCTCAGAAAGTTTAGAGGATAATTTATCTATGTATCTATTTATCTATCTATCTATCTATCTATCTATCTATCTATCTATCTATCTATCTATCTATCTATCGATCTATCTATCGATCTATCTATCTATCTATCTATCTATCTATCTATCTATCTATCTATCTATCTATCTATCTATCTATCTATCTATCTATCTATCTATCTATCTATCTATCTATCTATCTATCTATCTATCTATCTATCTATCTATCTATCTATCTATCTATCTATCTATCTATCTATCTATCTATCTATCTATCTATCTATCTATCTATCTATCTATCTATCTATCTATCTATCTATCTATCTATCTATCTATCTATCTATCTATCTATCTATCTATCTATCTATCTATCTATCTATCTATCTATCTATCTATCTATCTATCTATCTATCTATCTATCTATCTATCTATCTATCTATCTATCTATCTATCTATCTATCTATCTATCTATCTATCTATCTATCTATCTATCTATTATCTATCTATCTATCTATCTATCTATCTATCTATCTATCTATCTATCTATCTATCTATCTATCTATCTATCTATCTATCTATCTATCTATCTATCTATCTATCTATCTATCTATCTATCTATCTATCTATCTATCTATCTATCTATCTATCTATCTATCTATCTATCTATCTATCTATCTATCTATCTATCTATCTATCTATCTATCTATCTATCTATCTATCTATATTTACCTCATTATCCAAAATAAGTTGATGACGTCTTAATTCCAATTCATTAATTATATCCGGCATAAGATGATTACTGCCATTTTGGGTTGATGTTCCCGCTGCTGAGGATGTTGCAGTAGTTGTAGGAGGCGGTGGTGGTGGTGGCAAGGGAGGTGGTGGAGGTAATAACTCTCTATCAGGACTAGGTTTTCGTGTTTTAGCATTTGTCGCTAAAGCTAAGGGCTTTTCAGTGCTCGACGATGAAGGTGATTTGAGTTCTTCAGCATTGTACGTTTTGTCAGAAGCTTCCGTGCTTACATTTTCTATACTATCTTTAAGAATATCCTCCTCTTTCGCTGATGATTTTGTTGACAATTCTTCGTCATCCTCCTCATCTTGTATCGTCTCGGCTGTAGTTTCAAATGTCGGTATAGTTATGTCTTCAATATGAGTAACATTACTTAAATCCGATTCAAAATCAGCTTCATAAGTATCTAGTATACGATTTTCGAACGCCGATTGTGTTAAAGTTTGAGAAGTATTTTTGCCATCATCTCTTACAAAAGTTTTCGATTTTGTAGAATTCAAGGAAGTTGAAGCACCAGAGGATTCTTTATTCTCGTCCTTTTCATTTTTCGTAAATGTTTTGGATGTTATAGTTTTATGTTGCAATGAATTTGTGTGAAGTGTAGATGTTCCGGGTGAGGAATGCTTATCAGTGGTAATGTTTTCAAAATTAAAGGAATATGAGGAGGCATCTGTACTCAAGTTGGAGGATTCATCATTTGTATTTACTATGGCCTCATCTAGGGATTTGTTACGCGAATGCGCATGTGTAACAGATTCATAGGAGGGCAAAGCATTCATTTGTGAAAGTTGTGTAACGGCAGCCGATATTTCTTCCAATTTCGAAGAGATTTCTTGAGCCTTTGTTGCCGAATCCGAACCAACTTGTCCGGAAAAGTTGGATTTTATGTTTGATGCCGCAGAGGGATATGAAGCACTTGTTACATCTTTTGTAATTAAGTTTGATTTTAAACTGGCAGAAGATTTGGAATCTTCTGTAATTGTGTTAATATCCGAAGAAGTTTGTGGTGATAATTTATTTGGTGTTACATTACCTACAGAACATATAACGGATGATCGACTGAATGACTGTAGGTTGCTTGTTAATACCCTATCATGTTCCAAGTCTTTTGTAGTTTCATTGTTTTTATGTTCTCGTTGTTGGTATGCGGGAGGGGTGGGTGGTGTTTGTCTTAAGTCTGTTGGCGTTGGCGCTGGCGTTTCTGTTTGTGTTGAAGGAATGTATGTCATTTCCACTATGGAAGATTTCGATCTTTGGTGTTGTTCTTGTTGTTCTGACGACGAGCCGCAAGATCGTGCTGAACTATTAGTGCTTATACTTGTATTCGATTGACTAGCTATAGTTGCTATACTCTTTTGACTAGTTGTGCTTTTATCTGCCCTAAACTTTGGTGCCTCGGATATTTCAGTATCGCTTAAACTGCGCTGCAGTTTTCCTCCCGTACCGGCATGCCTGCCACTGTTTGTTGTTTGTATACGTTGACTTAAGGCTAAAAACATTTGTACATTGTTTTCCAGACGGCTGGCTGAATGTTTACCATCCGCCGAAGTTTGCTGTTCGGAAATGGTATCGGAAGAAGCGCTGGAATTTAGTAGAACCTGAGCTTTGAAATTTTCCTCTGCCACACTGGGACTATAGTTGCCCTGTTGTGTGGTATTGACTTGTGAATTATTAGCTGACTCCTCTTCTGGTTCCGAGTGTCCTGAACTAAAATTCAAATTTAAAGTCGGCACTTCTAACGCTCTGCTAGGATCCTGTGGTTTCGGTATTTGCCCTAGACCCGTAAGACTGTTGCTGGAACTTAAATTAGAAGCACTCTTTTCTAAAAGTTCCTGGGCTATACGTTCCTCATCTTCGGCAAAATCTCTTAACACCGCCATTTTGGCCTCTTCATACAGACGTTCTAAGTCCGTTTTACACAACTTATAACGACGACTGGGTTCAAATTTCTCTATTTGTTGTGACGTCAAACGTTTCCACAATTTATTAAGTTTCATGCCAGTGGTGCGTACGAAATCAACTTCTTGTGTGGCTATACTAGAGATCGAATCTTCCTGCTGCTCGTTATTAGTTTGGCCCATAACACCAGCGGACGTTGTTGTACTTGAGGCGGATATATGCGAAAGTTCTCTTAAACTTTTATCGATTTCCTTAAGACGTTTTTCCATTTTACGCGCACGTGAGGCGCGTTTCTTTTCGGGTGATTTTAACGATGAGGCGTTAACGTCCTCACTTCGTTTCGTATTGTCGTGGGCAGCTGTCAACTTTTCCGTACTCGCTGAACTTGTAGTCGTTTGTAATTTTGACGGTTGTTGTTCCACCATATGTGGAACATTATTGTAACTTAGGAGCTGACGTTCCAAGTTTAAGACCTCAGCTTCTTCTTCGTCTAGACGTTGATGCCATTGCATTAAACGTTCAACATGTTCTCGTCGTTTTCGTAGATCTTCTTCACGTTTTTTCAACAGCTCTTCTAGAGCCTGAGAAGATTCCAACTCATAGGTGGCCCTCAGTATGGGAGGTGCACTAAGAGCTGTGGCATTTTCCGTTTTTATGGTTTGTTGTGCTAAGATTTTCGGTTTAGTTAGCGTTGGCGCTGTAGAGGGCAATCTTTCCTTTTTATGTTTTGTAGGAGTATTGTGTTGACTATTTATTTTATGGCCACCAGTGGGTAAAGTATTTACAGCAGTTATTGGCTCTGTCTTATTGTTTGTTGTCGTAGTGTATAATAATCTGCAATTAACGAAAATATTTGTTAAAAAATTTTATCTAAAAAGAATGTTTTGTTAATAGATAATTTAAAAGTATTTAGCACAAAATTATAAAAAAATATTAGATAAGATACTAAAGATAATTTCTGCATTAATCATGTTTCGTATTATGTCAGTTGATGGCTTGCTTCAAGTTAAAGAGTAACTGTTTGAAATGTCTTCTAACTTGACTGATTAGTTTATTATATAATTTTAAAATCGTTAGGGTTTTGAATTACTTTGCAATGGAAACACATGCTACTGAAGCACTTGATTTTGCAATAATATAGGAAATTGTTTAAGAAAACACTATCGGAAATCAGTCAAGCAAAAAACTGTGTTTACAGGAAATGTAGAAAATTATAAAAATTTTCCATATTATATTTCAGATTCTTTAAAACTGGCTTTTTTACATTATATTTTTTAATGTTTTGAAGAATTGTTGTAGCTTTCTAGACTTATTGTTTCCTGAATTCTTGACCTCAAACTTTTTGTTTTAAGTTTAAGATCAAGTTATGAAATTATATCATTAAGTGCATGAAAGATTTCATTAAGAGTATGAAAAATTTCAAGACTATAGACTAAAGTCAAGACTATAGACTATAGTCAAGACTATAGACTATAGGCAGGACTATAGTCTATGGTCAGGACTATAGACTATGGTCAGGACTATAGACTATAATCAGGACTATAGACTATAGTCAAGACTATAGACTATAGTCAAGACTATAGATTATAGTCAAGACTATAGACTATAGTCAAGACTATAGACTATAGTCAAGACTATAGACTATAGTCAAGACTATAGACTATAGTCAAGACAATAGACTATAGTCAAGAGTACAGACTATAGTCAAGACTACAGAATATAGTCAAGACTATAGACTATAGTCAAGACGATAGACTATAGTCAAGACTACAGACTATAGTCAAGACGATAGACTATAGTCAAGACTACAGACTATAGTCAAGACGATAGACTATAGTCAAGATTATAGACAATAGTCATGACTATAGACTATAGTCAAGACTACAGACTATAGTCAAGACTATAGACAATAGCCAAGACTATAGACTATAGTCAAGACTATAGACTGTAGTCATAGTCACGACTATAGACTGTAGTCATAGTCAAGACTATAGACTATAGTCAAGACTACAGAATATAGTCAAGACTACAGAATATAGGCAAGACTATAGACTATAGTCAAGACGATAGACTATAGTCAAGACTACAGACTATAGTCAAGACTACATGCTATAGTCAAGACTACATGCTATAGTCAAGACTATAGATTACAATCAAGACTACAGACTATAGTCAAGACTATGGACAATAGCCAAGACTATAGACTATAGTCAAGACTATGGACAATAGCCAAGACTATAGACTATAGTCAAGACTATAGACTGTAGTCATAGTCAAGACTATAGACCATAGTTTAGACTATAGACTATTGTCAGGACTTTAGACGAAAAAAAGCATTTGAAATGTCTTGATTAGTAGCCTCCTGAGGATCCTTACTTATAAAGAACGGCCGGACTATAGTCAAGACTATAGAGTATAGGCAAGACTGTAGACTATAGTCAAGACTGTAGACTATAGTCAAGACTATAGACTGTAGTCAAGACTATAGACTATAGTCAAGACTATAGTCAATACTATAGACCATAGTCAAGACTATAGACTATAGTCAAGACTATAGACTATAGTCAAGACTATAGACTATAGTCAAGACTATAGACTATAGTCAAGACTATAGACTATAGTCAAGACTATAGACTATAGTCAAGACTATAGACTATAGTCAAGACTATAGACTATAGTCAAGACAATAGACTATAGTCAAGACTATAGACTATAGTCAAGACAATAGACTATAGTCAAGACTACAGACTATAGTCAAGACTACAGAATATAGTTAAGAATATAGACTATAGTCAAGACGATAGACTATAGTCAAGACTACAGACTATAGTCAAGACGATAGACTATAGTCAAGACTACAGACTATAGTCACGACGATAGACTATAGACAATAGTCATGACTATAGACTATAGTCAAGACTACAGACTATAGTCAAGACTATAGACAATAGCCAAGACTATAGACTATAGTCAAGACTATAGACTGTAGTCATAGTCAAGACTATAGACTGTAGTCATAGTCAAGACTATAGACTATAGTCAAGACTACAGAATATAGTCAAGACTACAGAATATAGGCAAGACTATAGACTATAGTCAAGACGATAGACTATAGTCAAGACTACAGACTATAGTCAAGACGATAGACTATAGTCAAGACTACATGCTATAGTCAAGACTATAGATTACAATCAAGACTACAGACTATAGTCAAGACTATGGACAATAGCCAAGACTATAGACTATAGTCAAGACTATGGACAATAGCCAAGACTATAGACTATAGTCAAGACTATAGACTGTAGTCATAGTCAAGACTATAGACCATAGTTTAGACTATTGTCAGGACTTTAGACGAAAAAAAGCATTTGAAATGTCTTGATTAGTAGCCTCCTGAGGACCCTTACTTATAAAGAACGGCCGGACTATAGTCAAGACTATAGAGTATAGGCAAGACTGTAGACTATAGTCAAGACTGTAGACTATAGTCAAGACTATAGACTATAGTCAAGACTATAGACTATAGTCAAGACTATAGACCATAGTCAAGACTATAGAGTATAGGCAAGACTGTAGAATATAGTCAAGACTGTAGACTATAGTCAAGACTATAGACTATAGTCAAGACTATAGACTATAGTCAAGACTATAGACTATAGTCAAGACTATAGACCATAGTCAAGACTATAGACAATATTCAAGACTATAGACAATAGTCAAGACTATAGGCAATAGTCAAAACTATAGACTATAGTCAAGACCATAGACTATAGTCAAGACTATAGATTATAGTCAAGACTATAGACTATAGTCAAGACTATAGACTATAGTCAAGACTATAGACTATAGTCAAGACTATAGACTATAGTCAAGACTATAGACTATAGTCAAGACTACAGAATATAGGCAAGACTATAGACTATAGTCAAGACTACATACTATAGTCAAGACTACATACTATAGTCAAGACTACATACTATAGTCAAGACTACATACTATAGTCAAGACTACATACTATAGTCAAGACTATAGTCAATACTACAGACTATAGTCAAGACTTTAGACAATAGCCAAGACTATAGTTTAGACTATAGACTATTGTCAGGACATTAGACGAAAAAAAGCATTTGATATGTCTTGATTAGTAGCCTCTTAAGGACCCTAACATATAAAGAACGTCCGGACTATAGTCAAGACTATATACTATAGTTATGTCTTCAATATGTGTAACATTACTTAAATCCGATTCAAAATCAGCTTCACAAACGTCTAGTGACGCCGATTGTGTTAAAGTTTGGGAAGTGTTTTAGATTTTGAAGAATTCAATGAAGTTGAAACACCATAGGATTCTTTGGTATCATCCACTTCATTTTTCGTATAAGTTTTAAGGTAATAGTTTATGTCTTCCAATTTTGAAGAGATTTCTTGGTTTTAGGTTGCTGAACCCGAGCTAACTTGTCCTCAAAAGTTTGATTTTATGTTTGAGCTAACTTAACAACAAGTTATGAAAAGTTTCATAAAGTGCATGAAAAATTCCATTAATTACATGAAAGATTTCGTTAAGTGCATGAAAAATTTCATTTAAACAAATATTTTGTTTTATTTGAAAACCTAACTAAACTTATTAAAAAAATAACTTTGCGAAAAAATTCCATACTATTTTAACAAATAGAAAATTTGTTTTAATTTTTTAAAGAATGTGTTTAACACAATCCTTTTACTAATCAAAAAAAATTATCTAGTTCAGGGTCTACTATACTTAAACTTGTCACAACCAATGTTCTAAGAAAATCTTTGTAGAATTGTCACTAAGATTTCAATTACTACATTTTTGTTTACTCTAGGTTCTGTTCTTTTGAAATATTTATTTAAAAGTTTAGTATAATTAAAATTAATTAAAAGTTTTAAACAAAAGCAAAAAAAATTGTTGTAAATTTATTATGGTTTAAACACGTTCACATGATTATTTTGTTTTTGTTTAGTATTTGTTTGAAATTAATTGCAAATAGGTTTGTATTTATTTAAACTTTAAAATAGTATTAATCATGCCATATTTAACAAAAAAATAAATTTACTTAATCTTATAGTAATACACCTTCACTAAAAATGCAGAACTGTTTAAACAATTGCTTAATTTTTACTATTTACTAAAAATAATTGAAAATTTAGTACATCATTTTATTAACCCTTCTATACCCGCCCCAAAAATTTAAACACTTATACCCTCGACGGTGGTAACCGCGTTCAAACTGACACTTTTATTCAATTCTTTTACAAAGTCCAGGCTGACTGTTCACTTAGTGACTGAATCAACTACATATATGTCAAGGAATGGGCAGATAAGCCGCGAGATATATGATATAATTACCAGATAAAGGCATTTTTCACGGTACACCAGAGGATGGGTCGAGGAGGCCCTAAATACGGCTAGTCCCAGCAAGGGGGGCAGAATGTCAAACGAAATCTGTGTTTTAAAAAGAATGACGAATCTTGGTTTTGTATAGGATGATATCAGTAACCAATAGGTTTCAATACCTAGGCGTAATCCTTGATCGAAAACTAAAATGGAAATACCACCTAAATCATAGAATCAAAAATGCACTTCGATATTGGGCTTTATAAAGGAGAACCATGGGCTCGAAATGCTTACTTAGTCCAACTATAAGAGAGTAATTATATAAATTCTAACTTTCGATTCTAATTTGGTCCCTGGAGGACATCTTTAGACAAAAAATATAACATAATACCATTACACAGAGAGTAGATTAGATTTAAGTAGTGCCATGAACACTAAGTCAACCGAGAATCTGGAAACATTGATGGATTTCCAAACGCAACATACATGTACATATATAAGATACCAGGTTTTAACAACCGAGCAGCACTTATCTCTAGACGTATTGATCAAAGACGGTTACAGGACACGTCATCAATGTTTACTGGACATATTGGACTGGACACACAAACAGACGTGACCGATCCGCATACCGAAAAAACAAAATTGTCGGAAATTGTGAGACATTGTTGCCAGTTAGGAGATCGTGGTAAAGCTGCAGATTAGAGTACACTCCTGCGAGAATCTGTTGTTGCACGGAAGAGTCTAAACTGGGAGATAAAACGGGTCTGGGGGGATCTACATCGAAAAGCCGAAAAGGAAATATACACTACCGTTCTAACTCGTTCACACGACAATCGATTTTTCATACCGTAACGACTCGGAGTTAAACGAACAACGACAACGAATGATTGTCAACTCAGCTACACCGACTTTACACGTGTCGCTGCTACAACAACAACCGTTCTTCTTAATCACGGAACATGTGAAATGGATTAGATTGAATATGTCGCCAACAGAAGTTAACTTATATCAGGATAATTTAAGACCTTATTGGACTGTAAGAAAGACATAATCGAATACTCTTCAAGTTCTAAGCTCTACATTATATGGATACCATATCACTCGGGGATAATCAATAATAAAAAGGGTGAGTTTGAGGAAGTTATCCTGTCGAATTCAAAACCGTTCGATGCAACGAGGGCTATGTAAAAACATGGACAAGAGAATCCCATACGGTCAACCGTTCTTTCTGATCACAACAATAGGAAGTCCGTGCTATTACGGAATATGTGAAATGGATTGGATTGAATATGACGCCAATAGGCGTTAATTTATATCAGACTTTATTGGATTGTAAGAAAGACATAAAGTCTACATCATATGGATACCATATCACTCGGGGATAATTAACAATAAAAGTGCGAATGTACTTGCTATAAGCGAGGTGAGCTTGAGGAAGTTATCATGTCGAGTTCATGACGCAACGAGAACTATATATAAATAAGGGCGAGATAATACCATACGGTCACTTGAAATAATTGAATGGTGGGCAGGATAGCTAAAATCCTATAGGATGATCCGAAAGAGATCAAAACTTGAAGTCTCCTTTACCTATTCTTAGTAGACATACAGGTTTACGGTCACGAACAGATTCAGACAAATATGGATAATGCGAAGAGGAAACTGAAACCATGGATCATTATCTCTGTCATTGTCAAGGTTTTGTCGAAATTAGTTTCAAATATGTTGGGAGCGAGGAACTACATAAAGGAAACTGAGTGATCGGTATAGGGCTTTATGGAACAGTCCTTTGATCATACTGATACATTTTCTTTTTCTACAGCTTTTCTTTTTTTGAAAAAAAAAAAAAAAAAATAAATAAATAAATTTTATTTTTGTCCACTATCTGAAAGTATAATTAGTAAAACGTACGCCAACGTATAATTAGTTTTGTTTAAACTTAACATTTTTGTGTTAAACGATAAGATTAAATAATTTTTATATTTCTGTGTTATTTAGTCATTTTGTTTATCTTTTACGCATTCAGTCTTAAATTTTTATATTTACAATAAAAGTATTTACGATCTAGGTACTTGTCTACATTTAATTTTAAATTTATTTAAAGAATTTTACAAAAAATACTACTCAATGGAGTTGCTAGATTTTAATATCGGGTACCCAAATTCGATTGTCGCTATTTACTATTCGTTACTTTAACAGCCCTATTTCTTCAACTTAATAGAGTTAGATCTAGTTAGTTAAAGATTAGTCGAGTTAATTAGATCTCACCACTTCCGAAAACTTTCCTAAGTCCTCCTCATGAAGTATTTATCGTTCTTAAACATACAGACAGAGGTAGACGGACATTGCTAGATTGTATAGGTCCCAAAATAAATCAATTTTAGGTGGCCTTTGACCAAAATTTCGTTGTGTTGCAAACGGAATAATAAAATCAAGATATCAACCCAATTTTTGGTCTTAATTTTCAAAACACAACATGGTTAACTTGCTAAACAGTCGACCGCCTAGTGCTAGTAATATATGATTAAAGCACCTGTTTAAGCAGATAAAGAGGAGAAGGAGGGGCGTTAAAAACATTTATACATTCCAATGTAAGTCTGTATGCAATTATAAGCAATAAGTCTATTGCTATTAACTGTTTACACAAGCTAATAATTTTAAAGAATTTTTAATACGAGTAATTGAAAAAAAACAACAACAAAAAATAATATTTGTTTAATAAATGCCTGAGTGATGGCTTACAAAGTAAATAAAGAATCATAATTATTTTTTTATTTAATACATTAATAACGTTCATTTAATAATAAACATATAAGTACACAGAGCGTAAAACGTTTTAAAATTATACACGCCTGGTACCAAATTGACACCAAAGAGTTTATACATTTTCAATAACATCCATTGTCAAAGTATGTACGGATAGTTGTCAAACCAACAACAAAAATATAAGAAATACAAGACGTCCTCAAATGAAAAACAAGTAAGAAATTATAGTCGGGCGAGGTCGACCATATAATACCCTACACCTTTGACAAAAATATAATGTGATTTAGTTGCCATAATAAAGCATTTAAATTGTATTGTACCTTGCCTCAGATATACATATTTAAGCCGTTTATTGTTGAATAAAATTGTGGGCATTTAAGTGAAATTTTGATGGGGGCTTTTCATAGGGGCTAGGGTCATATGAGGACCTATTATTATGGAATTCGTGAGGGTCATCAAATCTTGTATAGAACTTGGTTTTTGCAGCTTTTTGTCGAGATATGAGTATATTAAACATAATTATGAACTTAAAAGCCCTATTCGGCTGGTTCAGTTGTATGGGGGCTAGGTGAAATAATGGACCGATGTAAATCATTTTCAACAGGCTTCGTTAAAAGATCATGTGCCAAATTTCATTGCATTATCTCCAAAATTGCCTGTAGTTTGATTACAAAGTTTAAAAGCCCTATTCGGGGGGTTCAGTCGTATAGGGGCTAGGTGAAATAATGGACCAATGTTAACCATTTTCAATAGACTTTGTCTACGGTACTATAGAAGATCATGTGCCAAATTTCATTGAATTATCTCCAAAATTGCGACCTGTAGTTTGATTACAAAGTTTAAAAGCCCTATTCGGGGGTTCAGTTGTATGGGGGCTAGGTGAAATAATGGACCGATGATAACCACTTTCAATAGCCTTCGTCCCTTAGACAATAGAAAATCATGTACCAAATTTCATTGAATTATCTTCAAAATTGCAGTTTGATTACAAGGTTTACATCGACGGACGGACATAACTAAATCGACTCAGAAAATGATTCTGAGCCGATTGGTATACTTTAAGGTGGGTATAGGACCAACATTATTGTGCGTTACAAACATCAGCACAAACCCAATATACCCTCCCCACTGAAGTGGTGTAGGGTATAAAAATAATAATAATGTGTTATCAAAATGACAACGTTATGTTGTTAGACAGAATATTGCGTTGTCGAAATAACACAAAACGTAATCGAAATTACAACAACGTGTGTTGCAATGACAACGATGCGTTGTCAAAATTACAACGGTGTATTCGGTTATTGGTCTCATACAGTCTAATTCTTTTTTATATTTAATCTTATCCAATGGTATCTTCATCATTGCATTTTGGCTGTCGGAAAACATGTTAAACTCTGTTGGAGCCATATTTAATCGTCGGATAGCTAGTGTTATGATTAGAAAGACTTTAGCATTGGTTTATCTCTCGGTAGGGAGCCATTCATGTAGCAACGGATACCCATAGGGGGTTCACTGTCTCAGAGTTCACGACAATTTCTATTTCTGTTTTAATATAGCGGCCATCTGATGTTTGTGTTAGTGTCCAATTTATCTGGAATACATTGATGGCATGTCCTGCAACTAGCTTCGGTCTAAATATCGAGGTGGGTGAACACCTGTCTTAAAGGCCTAATGGTCATTTTCATCCACATGTTCTGGTTTTTTGACGACTCAACACCGATCCTTGTATTTCTTACACGCTGTTGTACATGGTTCTGCCCGTCCATGTACAAGCACTTTTCTCAAGTACTCGAGCTATCTAATCTATGATCATTTTTGTCCCATTGCTTAACTTCCGAGATGCAAAAACATCACCTTCGTTTACAACCAGGCAGATAGGATGGCATCTGTTGATTCGACAACAGCACCTAGAGACGTAATCGGAAAACCGAAATACGAATACATCAAATAAGCCGTGGACTTGTTCTCACAGAGAACGCAATGTGGTAAATCTTGTATGAACAAAGTAAACTCTGAACATACCCGGACAAGGAAGGAAAATGCGTCAGCATTCAACCAAGCGCACTTCTCATTCATCCGATAAAAACATTCGACACACTTTAAGTATACAGGTGGGTTAGTTCCGTATGTACTACATCCATCCTGTACCATTTAACACCAACTAATTTCCAACGCTTAATCCCACAGTCAATCACTTATACAGCATAGAACTTATCCAGAATTATGGACTTTACCGTGCATCAGTCTTTTAACCGACATTTCCTTTCCGCGAAGACACCTCTTCAATAACCGGGGCAAGACAAAGTCCGAAACTCTGCCTGCAGGCTACCGGTTGCCGTGGTACCTTATAATGTGGTTCTCTGGTTCGACTCCATGTCAAATCATTCCAAGGAAAGGCCGAGGATACATTTGATCATCACCAGTTTATAGTCCCGGCAGACTTGAGCTATTGATAGCACCTCTTCTCCGCGTGATTGCAATAACATCAAGGGAAAGATTCATCAAGGTAACATGCCCCCTGGTCAGCTCGACTCAAAATTAAGACTCGCATTTCGATTGTAGTAATGTCGAGCAATGTTTCAAAAGCTTTAGTCGACGTAGTGCTCATGACCCCAATTACACCCAAGCAACACGTACGCAGAACTTTGTGTAGTGAAAGAATTGGTCTAACTACGGTTTTATAAAGCCAGTTTGACATAGTTGGACTAAGACCCCATTTAAAGCCTATGTCTTTCCAAAAAAAAGCTTTCATTGTTGGCTCTATCCTCTATGTGATTCTTTCATTTTAGTTTCCGGTCAAGGATTACGCCAAGGTATTTAACCCAGTCAGTTGATGATATCGCCCAAACTATCTTGTGCAAAATTTGATCACAATTGCTACATGATCAACTTTATTTATGACTGTTTGAACCGCACTTCGGAGTTCAAACAGACTGACGAACATGACTTAAAATCTTAAAAGGATTGATAATACATTTGTGGGCCTACAACCAACACTTTGTTGACGATATAAGAGTGAAAAATTTATTCAAAAAATACCAAAGTTTTATATTAGTTTTTTGCTCTCCTGCAACTTGTGTTATTTAAGATAGTGTTCATAAACTTTTGACACTCATAGTATCTACTAAAATAACAACAATTTAAATCAACAACCAACACTCTCACTAACCATTTAACGTAAAAACAAGAAAGTAAGAATAATTAATAACTAATTTAAATAATTTATTAATATTATTATACATATGAATGGGAAAATTATTGAAAATAAATAAAATACTCGGTACATTTTTAAAGCAAACAAACTCACAATTTATTTTTATTAAAATCATGAAACAGGTGAATAAATTTAACAACGATCAGTGTACGGCGAGCGAGTACAAAACCCAAAACAAAAAAAAGTTTTCAAATTAAACTTGTTTTTCAACACAATCAACTCAATATTGAAATGTAAATATACACACATATTTTAAATATTCTTCTTAATTTTTTTTTTCGTACTTTTTTGATATTTTATTTAAAATTTGATGTTATTGTTTCAAAAAATTAAAAAAATTATTCAAGGTTGCTGAAAAAAAAAATACGAAAAAAAAATTATGTGTATTTTGCTGAATTGCAACATTGAAATTATGGTTGGATGATTTGTTTTTATAAAAAAATATAAATAAATGTTGTTGTTGCTGCCACTGTTGTTTTGGTTTTGGCCAGCCAGCCAGCAACAATTGCATGTGTTGATTGGCGACGACGACTACAGCTACGACACAGCCGTTTGAGGGCGTTGTATTCTCAAGAAACAGCAACAACATTAGCAGAAGTAAGAACAACAACAACAACAATAGAACCCCTTGCTGTTCTTGTTGTTTTTCGCTTTAAATGTATATGCCGGAAAACTGTAACACACACACATTGTATTTTGGGGGGCGCATTTAAAAACACCAACTACTAAAACAACAACAGCCGCCGCAACAACAACAATTACGGGGAGACGACGGTCGACACTAGACAACAACAACAACTACAAAAAAAATAATTATACCAAAAAAAATATATATCGAAATAAAAACACAACAACATTTTTAGAATGAAAAACGTCAGAAGAAACTCATGTGCACATGACGTTAATATCGGGTACGTATGATTGTATAAATAATGGAAAAAAGAAAACAAGTACGCGAATTGTATGGGCGGTCAATGACGACTACATCTAATGCCCTATATGTATAAGTTACATTAAACTATTTGTCATTTTCGTCAAATTTATATTTTCTTAACATCTGGTCAATATAACTCCTATGATCAACTCACAAAAGTGGTTCCTACACAATAACCGATTTGGGATAAACTATCTAATTTCCAAAGTTAGACTTTCCTAAACCTCTAACATTGTCAATAACTATATATTAATACAAAGAGGTATGTATTTCATATCCGGTACTCCTGTTATCTTTATGTATGGTTTTTTGTTCTCGTTCTAAATGTCCATCTCACTTTCTGGTCCTTATAATAAAAATTTCTGGAATAGCTGCCTTATTCATAAACATTTATCAAAGGTTTATAAAATAAATTTTCATACAAAATTTGTTCTATAAACCTTTGATAAATGTTTATGAATAAGCCAATAGGTCTTTAAAAACTCTTAGGATTCTGTAATAAGTATCATCGCAGAACCTATGAAGAACAGAATATTAATCGGAATCCCACGAACTGTTTTTCACAATTTTTATTAAAGACCAAGTCAAATAAAACACATCGCTGGAATGTGGTCCAAAGAAAATCAAGAGATTTGCCCAGAACTGAACAAATCAAATGAGACAGAACCATGATTACGAAACAGGTCAATTTTGGATACCTAATTCTGAAGTGATGAGAGTGAGTGTTATGTGTAGTGTACGAACGGAGCAATGTCTTGACTTATAAAGCGGGTGAGACACTTCTTTTTAAATTGCTTTTAAGAGGTATTACGAGCGATGTCACGAAAGAATATTACGCTTTTATCTCTGGAGGCATATTCGCTTCAAACGAATCAGTTGCATTCGGTACAGCTTCCCTGCAATGGTCATCGATCTAAATAAATCAAATGATAGAGAATCATTATTACGAATCGGGTCGCATACCCAGTTCTGAAGTGAAGAGAGAGCGTTATGAGTAGTGTACGGAATGACAATGTCTTGACTATAAGGCGGCTGAGGCACTTTTATATCTGGAGGCATATTAGGGGCGTTTTTAGATAAAGATCGCTTCAAACGAATCAGTTGCACTCGGTACAGATTTCCTGCAATGGTCAGGACAGATTTCAGCGGCTCAAAATTGATAGGACTCTTTTGGTCTGCTCAACTCTAGAGCTTTTCCTTAGCACCATGGATATTTGGATTTGGTGTGAATTCAGATGATTTGCCGAGTTATCGTAATGGAGTTGCTCATCTATTAAAAACGAATTAAGCCAATCGGTTACGCTGTTCTGAAGTAAAGCGTATCTCAGAGAAAGCATTATACACCAATCGAAGCACATATTATTCGTTCTATAAGGAGGGCTAGGTAAAATTTCCTTATCCTTCTAATATTTTTTAAAACCAACAAATTAAAACATGTTTTGGCCAATACTCGATTCAAACGAATCAGGTTCAACTTCCCAGTATTAGACTTTCAAAATCTCTATGTTTCAATTCGTATGGCTCCTAATTTCCCTGTTTTTGGATGAATATAGCTGCTCGCAACGTTCTGACATTACTGTTAGAGTTGTTTCCAATGTTTTTCAAGCTCTGGTTAAGTCTTCATGGAGTAATGCCACGAATTCATGGTCATCGAACTTTTTTGGCTGGTCTGAGCGATTATTGTCTTCCGCACTAACGATCTCTCGCACGTTAAAACCGATAGAACACATAAGCTTCGGTGGAAGAGAAAACCATCCGACATAGAGTATGGCAGTCAGGTGTTGTTCCGATTCTCCTTCATCTAAAAAACTTCTGCAATAACTGTTACATGGGTAGGAAAACGATCTGGCATAAGTCCAATTATACAATGCTTATAAGAAGGTTCTTAGAGCGACTTTAGTAACAATTTACTGACGCCCATTCGTCGATCGGGTTCGATACCACAGGTAAGGAATATGAATTTCCTTTTGCGAAACATATTCGTTCAAGAAATTTAAATCAATTCGATAGAATGTTCTTCAAATTGGACAGCCATTGGATAATTTTGTTAAGAAGTCTTAACAAATTTTCATTAAAGGACAAGATAGTCACGGTAATTAGAGCACCACTTTAGTACCCGATATTTCTGTCGTCCATTTATCGATCGTGCAGACAGGGGACTATGAGTTTTCTTTTGCAAAACATATTCCTCCAGGAACGATCCGTTAAATGCACATTCATAGACAATTTAAATTCTCCGAATACCCTCGTTTCTTGGAACCCAAATCATTACGACACAATTTCGTTCATATTGGAAAGAGAAAAGGAACTTAGTGCCAGTTTTGTGTCGATTTTTCTGTCACTCATTCATCAATCGTGTTCGATACCGCAGCCAGGCCGTTCAAGGACGATCCTTTAGTTCATTCGCAATTTAATTTTCCCCAATACCTAAATTAATTGTGTTCCTATTTTTCTGTCGGTCATTTTTCAATCCTGCTCCATTCGTTCAAGGACGATTAGTTGCGTATTCATCGGCAATTTTATTTACCCGAATGTCCTTCGTTTCTTGAGACATTGATCATGTTCGATATCTCAGCCAGGCTATATAAATTTCCTTTTGCGAAACACATTCGTTCAAGGACGATCCTTTAGTTCATCTTTAACACCATTTATCCAATCACTTGAGTTCTTATTTTTCTATCGGCCATTCTTTAATCCTGTTCTATTCGCAATTTGATTTTCTCGAATGTCTTCGTTTCTTGAAACATCGATCGTTTTCGATACCGCAGCCAGGCTTTATGAATTTCTATTTACGAATCAAATTCGTTCAAGGCAATTTCATTTCTCCGAATACCCTCGTGTATTGGATACTAAATCAATTCGTCAGAATAGATTTGAGATTTTTATTCGGTGACAAGAGAGTTAAGGTCCTTATTGGACCACTTTAGCTTTGATATTCTGTCACACATTCGACGATCGTGTTGAAAACAGATTACTTCAAGAAAGATCATTTAAATGCTCATTCATCTGCAAATTCATTTCCCAAAATGCCCTCGTGACATCCAAATTGGAAAGGGAGTGGATGCAATTGATAATGCATTTCGACATTATCACATAGGAGGTGAGAGCCTTGAGAAATGCAACAATGTCTCCAGATTTAGTTCTCGGATCTTTATCACGGCTGATTACGTAAATTACAATCTGAAAACTAGTCCAGACATTAGGCAATCTGATGGAAAGTGACCAAGCTATTGCTTTAAACCAAAGAAATTTTTCTTACGACTGAAGTCCCTATAATTAATCCAGATTTTACTAAGTGGGTCATCATTCGTCATAAAACTGCAATGTCGCAATGTTCTCGGATCTTTATCACGGCTGATTGCGTAAATTACAATCTGAAAACTAGTGCAGGTATTAGGCAATCTGATGGAAACCTAGTGACCAAACTATTGCACTAAAACAAAAAAATTTGTTTTGCAACTTAAGTCTTTATAATTAATCCAGATTTTACTAAGTGGGTCATTATTCGTCATAAAACTGCAATATTCTTTTTATATAATTTTAAATATAAATTTGTTTGTCATAAATAAAAATTAAGGGGAAATGCTTATAGAAATGTTAAAAATAAATTTTTAAAAATCAAACAAAAATCAAATACCCTGTATAAAATGTGGGGGTTGGGTGGGTGTAGGGTTAAAAATAAATCATCTAAACAGTCAGTGTTGTTGATCGTTGTCTGGCAATCATAATGTTGATGGCAGTGATGATGATGTTGTTGTGGTTGGTGTTGCTGTTCGTAGTTGTTGTTGTTGTTGTTGCGAAGAGAAACAAATATACATATATCCAACCATAAACGTCACATTCGAATGCAAACAATGACAACACTATGAAAATATAAACAACATACCGATAGATAGATGGATGGATGGATGGATGAAACGTTTTAATTTTCAAAGAACACAAATTAAAACAGACATAGTCCGGCACACAGCCAAATACATTTATAAACAGTAGATATTGTTGATTGGAGAAAAGTATTAAATGAAATAGTATGTAGTCGTCTGTCTGGGTCTTTCCTTCTTTGCATACAATGTAAGAGAAAAAGTCCCAGTAGCAGCAGTAGATAGATGGCAGTAGTTATTATAACTTTTGAATATTTTTTATTTTTTCAATTTTTTTCAATTTAAATTTTGAAATATATACGAGTACGTTGTCGTACATGCATAAATTCATATAAAAACTATCACACAATCATCATCATTATTGTTTACTTGTTGTTGTTTTTTATTATTTTTGTTGTTGTCTTGGATAAAGTTAGAGCGCGCTAAGAATTTTTAATTTGAATCAATTTCCACACGCGAATATTAATAAACACTAATAAATATTGATGTTTTTTTTTCGTTCTTTCTTTTTGGTTGTGACTAGAAGAGGGAATTTATAATATTTAGTATTTTGTTGTTGTTATTTTTATTCCACTAATTTCACATTTATTAAACAAAACAAAAAAATAATAAATAAATAAAATAACACTGTGTTCTTAAGCAACGTTTAGCGCGATCACTTTGCGCGCGTACTCAATCGCTACACGTTCAAAAGTCTACTCAAATTGTACAATCCAACCAAACGTATATTTTGTATACGACGAGTACGATTATACTATGATGATCATGTATGGCTGGATGTGGCCCACAAAACATTTAGAATAGAATTACAACAAAAACACCAAACAACTGAGAACCTCTACAAGTTAATCAGTTATTAGCGACTATATGTAGCGCTATTGTTAATTGACAAATGACTATTTTGACACTGTGATTATTTTGAGTATATATTTCGTCATTTAGGTTTTACCTTAATTGGAGATGTTGTTTATTCGCCTCAGGTACTACTAGTATGAAAGGTACGTAACTGTAATAATGTTTCTGCAAAACTGGTATTAGTGTTAGCAAATAGTGGGTTAACTGGGTGTTTTTTCGAATACAAATTAAAAGTTTGTCACTTTTGAGAATTCAAGTTTTGAGTACGATTTTTAAAACTAATCCAGAGTAACATCACAAATGTAACTAGTGTCTGCCTTCTAGATAACACAGTTAGTTAGTTTGAAAGGAAATATGTTATATTAAATCCGAAGAAATGTTCCTAGGCCTCCACCGGGCTTGTTGTGCGCTCGTTACCAGCGTCTCTGGTGGAAATCCGATTCACGTGCTCCGACAAGAACACTTACTATCGAAGGCACGGAACTTTAACTAGACATGAACTAGAACTGAACTAGAACTAAGGTAGAACTGTACTAGAACTGAACTAGAACTGAACTAGAACTGAACTAGAACTGGACTAGAACTGTACTAGAACTGAACTAGAACTGAACTAGAAATGAACTAGAACTGGACTAGAACTGAACTAGAGCTGAACTAGAACTGAACTAGAACTTAACTAGAACTGAACTAAAACTGAACTAGAACCGAACTAGAACTGAACTAGAACTGAACTAGAACTGAACTAGAACTGAATTAGAACTGAACTAGAACTGAACTAGAACTGAACTAGAACTGAACTAGAACTGAACTAGAACTGAACTAGAACTGAACTAAAACTGTATAAGAACTGAACAAGAACTGAACTAGAACTGAACTAGAACTGAAATAGAACTGAACTAGAATTGAACTAGAACTGAACTAGAATTGAACCAGAACTGAACTAGAACTGAACTAGAACTGAACTAGAACTGAACTAGAACTGAACTAGAACTGAACTAGAACTGAACTAGAACTGAACTAGAACTGAACTAGAACTGAATTAGAACTGAACTAGAACTGAACTAGAACTGAACTAAAACTGTATAAGAACTGTACTAGAACTGAACAAGAACTGAACAAGAACTGAACTAGAACTGAACTAGAACTGAAATAGAACTGAACTAGAATTGAACTAGAACTGAACTAGAATTGAACCAGAACTGAACTAGAACTGAACTAGAACTGAACTAGAACTGAACTAGAACTGAACTAGAACTGAACTAGAACTGAACTAGAACTGAACTAGAACTGAACTAGAACTGAACTAGAACTGAACTAGAACTGAACTAGAACTGAACTAGAACTGAACTAGAACTGAACTAGAACTGAACTAGAACTGAACTAAAACTGAACTAAAACTGAACTAGAACTGAACTAGAACTGGACTAGAACTGAACTAGAGCTGAACTAGAACTGAACTAGAACTTAACTAGAACTGAACAAAACTGAACAAAAACTGAACTAGAACTGAACTAGAACTGAACTAGAACTGAACTAGAACTGAACTAGAACTGAACTAGAACTGAACTAGAACTGAACTAGAACTGAACTAGAACTGAACTAGAACTGAACTAGAACTGAACTAGAACTGAACTAGAACTGAACTAGAACTGAACTAAAACTGAACTAGAACTGACTAGAACTGAACTAAAACTGAACTAGAACTGGACTAGAACTGGACTAGAACTGAACTAGAACTGAACTAGAACTTAACTAGAACTGAACTAAAACTGAACTAGAACTGAACTAGAACTGAACTAGAACTGAATTAGAACTGAACTAGAACTGAACTAAAACTGTACTAGAACTGAACAAGAACTGAACAAGAACTGAACTAGAACTGAACTAGAACTGAACTAGAACTGAACTAGAACTGAACTAGAACTGAACTAGAACTGAACTAGAACTGAACTAGAATTGAACTAGAACTGAATTAGAACTGAACTAGAACTGAACTAGAACTGAATTAGAACTGAACTAGAACTGAACTAGAACTGAACTAGAACTGAACTAGAACTGAACTAGAACTGAACTAGAACTGAACTAGAACTGAACTAGAACTGAACTAGAACTGAACTAGAACTGAACTAAAACTGAACTAGAACTAGAACTGAACTAGAACTGAACTAAACTAGAACTGAACTACAACTGAACTAAGAACTAAACGTCATAGATTTTACGCAATTTAATATCGAAACTTTTTATTAATTAAACATTATTTATTAAATCATAACACCCAGCCACCTCAAAGTAGGGAACACCATACATATGAAATGGGGAGGAATTGTATAGAGTAGTGTAAATATCAGAGAATTAAAATGATCCCCCTTTTTATATTACTCTCCATATCACACTATATCTCCCTCTTCTCTCACAACCGAATGTTATTTCGGAAAATGAATTGTTTATATTAAGTACTGTTGTTCTTAAACACTATAACTGCGTTCACTGATGCCGCGCAGCTCAATTTTATAGATAAGATCTTTTTTGTTCTTAATGGGATCCTAGACAAAAGTAGAAAGATGCAGGGTAGTGTATGTTGATGAAAAAAAATGTAAACATTAAGATCGTGTATTTTCGTTGTATATACGATGATCAGCAACAACGGCGGCGCTTAATGATATTTTTGTGTTGAATTTTATGAATGGAAATATGTGCCTGAGGTATGATGGGGTTAGATAGCGTATAATTAGCAAAAAAAAAAATAATAAAAAATATAAAAACTGAAAAAACAAGAAAAAAACAAAGCATGTCTATATGCATATATTCTCGTATGTACGATATAATAAGATGTGAGCGAGAGAATTTAATGAAAATTTAAAAATGAATAAAATACTCTGCTTGTAAAAAAACGTCGTCTGCATAAGGTGAGAAATTTTTTAAATTTTTATTGTATTTCTTGAATAAAAGTTTAACGGATAACGACTTTTTTAAAGTTACTTATAAGGGATTTATTGCATTGGGGAAAAATTGTTATAGATGTATGTTCGTATATAAATTTTAAATACTTTGTAGTTTTCCAGCGAATTTATTAAGATTTGGTAGTTGTTTTTAAAACTGAACTAGAACTGGAACTGAACTATAACTGAACTAAAACTGACCTAGAACTGAACTAGAACTGAACGAGAACTGCACTAGAATTGAACTAGAGCTGATCTAGAACTGAACTAGAACTGAACTAGAATTGAACTAAAACTGAACTAGAAGTGAACTAGAACTGAACTAGAACTGAACTAGAACTGAACTAGAACTGAACTAGAACTGAACTAGAACTGAACTAGAACTGAACTAGAACTGAACTAGAACTGAACTAGAACTGAACTAGAACTGAACTAGAACTGAACTAGAACTGAAATAGAACTGAACTAGAACTGAACTAGAACTGAACTAGAACTGAACTAGAACTGAACTAGAACTGAACTAGAACTGAACTAGAACTGAACTAGAACTGAACTAGAACTGAACTAGAACTGAACTAGAACTGAACTAGAACTGAAGTAAAACTGAACTAGAACTGAACTAGAACTGAACTAGAACTGAACTAGAACTGAACTAGAACTGAACTAGAACTGAACTAGAACTGAACTAGAACTGAACTAGAACTGAACTAGAAATGAACTAGAACTGAACTAGAACTGAACTAGAACTGAACTAGAACTGAACTAGAACTGAACTAGAACTGAACTAGAACTGAACTAGAACTGAACTAGAACTGAACTAGAACTGAACTAGAACTGACTAGAACTGAACTAGAACTGAACTAGAACTGAACTAGAACTGAACTAGAACTGAACTAGAACTGAACTAGAACTGAACTAGAACTGAACTAGAACTGAAATAGAACTGAACTAGAACTGAATTAGAACAGAACTAGAACTGAACTAGAACTGAACTAGAATTTAACTAGAACTGAACTAGAACTGAACTAGAACTGAACTAGAACTGAACTAGAACTGAACTAGAACTGAACTAGAACTGAACTAGAACTGAACTAGAACTGAACTAGAACTGAACTAGAACTGAACTAGAACTGAACTAGAACTGAACTAGAACTGAACTGAACTAGAACTGAATTTGAACTGAACTAGAACTGAACTAGAACTGAACTAAACTAGAACTGAACTAAACTAGAACTGAACTAGAACTAAACTAGAACTGATCTAGAACTGAACTAGAACTGAACTAGAACTGAACTAGAACTGAACTAGAACTGAACTAGAACTGAACTAGAACTGAACTAGAACTGAACTAGAACTGAACTAGAACTGAACTAGAACTGAACTAGAACTGAACTAGAACTGAACTAGAACTGAACTAGAACTGAACTAGAACTGAACTAGAACTGAACTAGAACTGAACTAGAACTGAACTAGAACTGAACTAGAACTGAACTAGAACTGAACTAGAACTGAACTAGAACTGAACTAGAACTGAACTAGAACTGAACTAGAACTGAACTAGAACTGAACTAGAACTGAACTAGAACTGAACTAGAACTGAATTAGAACTGAACTAGAACTGAACTAGAACTGAACTAGAACTGAACTAGAACTGAACTAGAACTAGAACTGAACTAGAACTGAACTAGAACTGAACTAGAACTGAACTAGAACTGAAATAGAACTGAACTAGAACTGATCTAGAACTGAACTAGAACTGAACTAGAACTGAACTAGAACTGAACTAGAACTGAACTAGAACTGAACTAGAACTGAACTAGAACTGAACTAGAACTGAACTAGAACTGAACTAGAACTGAATTAGAACTGAACTAGAACTGAACTGGAACTGAACTAGAACTGAACTAGAACTGAATAATGGCGGATAACTGAACTGAAACTATTCTCTGAAGTTATTGATCTCTATATAACATGTCGATTAAGAATGAAAACGTTTTATTGCTGGTGTTCACGGGGACGACAAGATTCAAAAATTCGTTCATATAAAGTATGAAAATTTTTGTCAATGAAGTTTACTTCGGGGCTTAAAAAGTTATCACAAAGGAACTGTGATAAAGGACCGAATCGAATTGTTAGAAACTAATTTTTTTTAATTTCATTTTTACCTCTAACGACGATACTTTTCACTTTAATTTAATTTAAAATTATACCAAATAAATATAAATACATACAATATTTATTTGCAACATTTTCGAAAATAATTTTCATTTAAAGAAACAGAAGCAGAACGAAAACACGAAAGTAAATTGAAATGAAAAGAAAAAAACTTAAATAAATTAAAAACGAAAACATTTCCTCTTGAAAACATTTTTTTCAAGTAAAATTGAAAAACAACATCTTACCGCCGCCGTCGTCGTTTCGCAAAATTAATAATGACAGGCAGACTGAAAATTGCAGACCGACAGACGAAACATCACCACCACAAGAATAATAAACAAACGAAAAAAAACTGAAAAATAAGTCTGAACTATAAAAGAAACATCATTATGCTTTAAAATCATGTGTTAAAGATTAAACGAAAAAAGGGCCAATCCAACAATTCCGTATGCCAAGATTCACTCACTCACTATTTTTGAGTATAGATTTTTTTTTACTATATTTAAACAACGATTTTCAGTTGCGTATTCCTTTGATAGTTTTTGTTTTTCCATCTCCTGAAATTTTTCATACGACACATGAATATTTCAACACAGGAGGAAAACCGTAAGGTGTTCGATAGTGATTACACTCTATACCATCTACTTTTACAGAATTTGTTAGAGAGATCTAGGTTTTGAGAATAATTGTAGTTTTTATACAATTATTTTAATTATTATAAAACTAACGTTTGCAAACATTGGAAATACCGACAATTTTGACTTTCAATACTGAAAAAATATACTAGACGTCATTTTAGGGCGTTACAAACGTTAGAAGAGACCCATAATACCTTCCTCATTAATGCTGATATTGTATGTGTAAAAACAAAAATTGAAATTTAGATATTTTTCATCACTTCTTTGTGGAAAATAAGTACATTCATGTTTCAGAACGTTAAAGAAAGGATTCATTTAAACAATGACCCACAAAACGATGAGATGGACCGTGAATTATAACTGAACTGGAACTGATCTAGAACTGAACTAAAGCTGAACTAGAACTAAATTAGAACTGAACTAGAACTGAATTTGAACTCAACTAGAACTGAACTAGAACTGAACAAGAAATGAACTAGAACTGAACTAGAACTGAACTAGAACTGAACTAAACTAAAACTGAACTAGAACTGAACTAGTACTGAACTAGAACTGAAGTAGAACTGAAGTAGAACTGAACTAGAACTGAACTAGAACTGAACTAGAACTAAACTAGAACTGTACTAGAACTGAACTAGAACTGAACTAGAACTGAACTAGAACTGAACTAGAACTGAACTAGAACTGAACTAGAACTGAACTAGAACTGAACTAGAACTGAACTAGAACTGAACTAGAACTGAACTAGAACTGAACTAGAACTAGAACTGAACTAGAACTGAACTAGAACTGAACTGAACTAGAACTGAACTAGAACTGAACTAGAACTGAACTAGAACTGAACTACAACTGAACTAGAACTGAACTAGAACTGAACTAGAACTGAACTAGAACTGAACTAGAACTGAAATAGAACTGAACTAGAACTGAACTAGAACTGAACTAGAACTGAACTAGAACTGAACTAGAACTGAACTAGAACTGAACTAGAACTGAACTAGGACTGAACTAGAACTGAACTAGATCTGAACTAGAACTGAACTGAAGTAGGACTGAACTAGAACTAAACTAGAACTGAACTAGAACTGAACAAGAACTGAACTAGAACTGAACTTCGGAACGACATCTATAGAGTTTCCGAATAAGGACAATTCCCTTGGATCCTATCAAGTGTTGTAGGGATGGGTATTTAATATGGACAGTGGCTCAGTACAGTTGTTTAAAATGCTGACAGAGATATAAGGAGTCCTTTAGACACCCAAACAAATGAAGTGTCTTCCAAGCAGAACTTGTGGGGAATATCAGATCATATATAAAACCGAATTTCCGAAAAGGGATGACTAGCTTGTTTTCGATCAAATGTTCGCAAAGTGTGTAATATTAACTGACGAATTCAAGATAGATACTGGCACTGATGTTGTTGATGTGCCGTCCAAGCGGATCTCCTAGCAATCTGAAACGCGACGGAACTAATACTGGATCACTTTGATGTGGGGTTTGCTGTGACAACTTTTGTCGATATTAAGGTTATACATAAGGTTCTAATGCTGGTGTTTGTATTAAAGGCAGAGATATATACGAATTCTTGAGACTCCAAATTATATTGTCTTCAAAGTATGTAGACGGTTGGAAAGCGAACGAACTAAAACTGGATCACATCGTTGTGGAGAATATCAGATCATTACAA
Source organism: Lucilia sericata (assembly GCF_015586225.1). Classification (NCBI taxonomy): domain Eukaryota; kingdom Metazoa; phylum Arthropoda; class Insecta; order Diptera; family Calliphoridae; genus Lucilia; species Lucilia sericata. Next base: position 318,427 of record NW_023994335.1, on the reverse strand, counting down.
CACCAGACTTAGCGGCAACACCAATAGTTTCCCAAAAGTGACACTGCGATGTATAGAAATATGAGGTAGCAGACGAACAAGCAAGACCCCGTCTTGCTTGTTCGTCTGCAAATGTAGATCTAAATAGAAAAGATATGAGGGTAAACCACCCCTATATATCATTATTATAGGATGATCTCTAACACAATCCGAGACACTGTCAACGATTCCTTGAATAGAAAAGTCTAAACATTGTGACTTGATGTAAGAGTATAAGAAATACTAAATGGATTCAAGTAGTAAAAAAAGCTGATAGGGGTTTTAACAGGTCATTGGACCGGACTTTTACAGGATGTTGAAGAAACGATTGAGAAAGTAACTTGCCATTATCCTAGAGAATACACAGTCTCTGGCAAAACTGGCTAGGATCAGCTTGATTTTAATAGCGTCGGCTTTTTGATTGGTAGACCTAAGAATCTCCTAACTTATAATGAGAAAGGATTTTAAAAAGGATTTTAGGTTATCTTCCCCTCACAGTGAATTTAAAAACTACTCGTTCTATTTCCATAGGTTGAGGTTTAAATTAAATAAATTATTTTATATTTCTGAAACTTTAGGTATTTGAATATATAGTTTGGAATATATACCCTGAAGTTCTAGCACCAAATAGTGAACTAGATGATCAGTCAAAATAAGTGATTTCTAATTAGATTAATAATGATATAATTAATAACCTCATACATGACGAGCAGCTGGCAATTGCTTACCACTACTAAGTACTACAGAGGCAGCAAACTGCCAACTGACTCCATAATAGTTTGACAATAAAAGCTGTCAAGAAATTAAGTACACTGCCACTCCAAGAACTAGCTGGTATAGTATATATCCAGAGATTTAGCCATCATTTATCCATAATGAATACTGAATACGCAAGTTCGAGTAGCAGATACAACAAACAAACACAGGCTATTAAGAAAATGAGGAAAATGTTTTGCAAGTCAAAAAAACAACATTGAACAATAAATTAAAATGAAGTAAAAGTAAATAAAAAAAAACTACTACAAAACAACAACAAAGAAATTATAAACTAAGAAGAAAAAATAGCAAAAAAAAAAAAAAGTAAAAATTTCAAACAACAACATCGGCCGCAGCATCATGATGATCAACAACAATAATTCGTACAACATATTCCATTCAATGTTATTATGTTGAATTGTACGTACGTAGTACATACATGAGCATTAGAGTGGTGCGTCTTTTTGTGGCATGTGTGTGTGTGCGTGTGTATTTGTGTTTACTGTGTGTACAATAAATTTTATTTAGTTTTGGGTTAATTTACTTGTGATCGGCGTACGTATGGATTAGTACGACTGCATAACCCTGAACACACAATGAAAGCTCTTCAAAGACTGAAATTGAAATGAAGCATTACATAAGAATTTTTATGTTGTTGTTGTTTTGCTTCTCTGAATATTTGATTATTGATTATGCATGTAATAAGAAAATATTCTTTCGATTTTCTTTTTCAATTAGTAGTGACTGTCAAGCATCTCTAAGGGCTAGCAATGGTGACTACACAACATCAAACTTGGTCCGTGAATGTCGGACATCTGTTAAGGAGATGGCGAAACATTCCACACTAGGACTGTACTGGATTTCTGGTCATAAGTCGATATCTTATCTTATCTTATCTTATCACTAGCAAGAGCAATAGCTCGATTCGAAACAGAATAGATTTGATTCTAGGACGAGATGTCGGAACATTTCCTAATACATATAGCTGTATTGGGTGCCGTTTCATTAGTAGATAACTGGTACTGCTATTGTGAACTCTCTTGCAAAAATAGGTACATCACTAGCTAAGGGCTATCAATGGAATGTCAGACATCTCTTAGAGTGATAGGGAAATATTCCATTATAGGACTGAACTGGATTCTGGTTCGTCAGCATTTGCCATTGCAGACTCTCTGCAAAAAGTTGTACACTACTATTAGGGAAAAAAATCAAAACTTTTGTTGATATTCTGCTCTCCATACACAAAAACTCTATTCGGAACAGTCTCTACGGTTAGGCTGACTACACAACATCAAAGCTATTCCGTGTTAGGTTCATCAGCAGATACCTGGTAACACTACTGCGGAATAAATTTGCACCAGTTACTGGCTAGCTTTGGGCTTCATGGTAGGAGATTGCATCTCCCTAGAAACGACTTCTTCGGAAGAAGAGGATTACATCCAATTTTCTTTCGCTATAACTGAATATATGTTGAGCTAGCAGTGATGTAAACACAATCTGCTCACCTAAACTATAAGTATCTAAGAGTATTTTCTTCGAAAAAAAAGGATTTAAAAACTGGGGAATCAGCAGAATCCGAAGGTACCAGACGTATGTTGGGAATGGTACTGAATAAAAAGGTGAGCAATTGGTGAATTGATTTTGAGAGTTATTTCCGACCACTTTTGATAACGATAGCGCTAGAACACGTTGATGTTGTTGTAACAGTTTCGCCGTTGTTGAATGTTATTCCCTGGCGAACAAATTTCCGGTTGATATATCTGTTGCTAAGTTGACAATCATTGGTCGATTGGGAACGGAGATACAATTGTCATGGGTATGGGAAAATTCTTTGTCCTTAAGTTCTCTTCCGTTTAGCAAAAATATAGTAAAACGATTTCTAATGGTTATCAGCAATGTCGATATCATCGGGTCTTTTGAGAGATTTCTGAATTAGGAGTGACGGACACGAAGACCGACAGAATGATGAAATAAGTTGAGAAACAATGGAAATTTGTGAGATTAGGAGTGACGGACACGAAGACCGACAGAATGATGAAATATGTTGAGAAACAATGGAAATTTGTGAGATTCGGTTTAGGATGCTCGGCACTTAACCTTCAAAAGACGTAAGGGAGTAGAGGTTATGAATGGCGAGTATACCCTTTGTTTATGAAGGATTTTAAGTTCATTATCTCACTAGATCACCGTGCATCTTCAGAGTTTATTCGCAAGGCAAACCCCACAGCCAAGAGGTCTTGTTACGGAGCTGATTTTTATTTCAAATGGAAGAAAAATTGATGTCATTATTTATGGAAAACGACAATGTCAAAATGTCACCGCGAAAGCGATGGAACAAGTGCATTTTTTATGGTTCGAGCATGCAAATCGGACGAAATATTACGAACTTTTCATTTAAAATATGTAAGTCTTCAGCTTTTCGAACATTGTTGGCTAAGTAATCTCCAAAGAAGAAAGACTAAAGAGCACGTTCGACCGTCTAGATAGATGCGTAAACACACGCAAAGGAGTAGCGATAGAACGTGAATTTTGATAAAAAAATTGAATTATTTTGCAAACGTTTATATCTACATGTTCAAATAGCATAGACCAACGTCAGGTATGTCTATTGCCGAGGCGCTGGCATGAGTAAATACGGTGGACAAAATTTTCCATGATTCAAGCTACAAATCGTTCAAAATATCAGAAATTCATGTTCAATGTTGGCATAGACCAACGACGTAATGTAACTTTATCAAGTTCATCAGTCAAAATGATAGAGGAGGCACAAAGCACTACGACCTATGTTAAGATAAGTCACAATAGAACCGAACTTTGATAAATAAAATCGAATATTAAGTAAACGTTCTTGATTAAATAGTACAAATGGATGTTTCAAACTGTGAATACAAAGCTAAGTTCTTTCTAGTCGAGAAATGTCAAAAACACCCTTTTGGAAATTTTCAAAGAGAATAACCACGAGAATAAATATTTAAGAAAACTTTTAAAAAAGTCATTGTTGTTTGGCATAGACCAACAGTCGACCGAAAATCAAACATTAAAATCCGTATTTATCCTATTCAGGGGAAATACAAAATTTTACTTCATTACCAAGTAAACCTTTGAGTACCCTAATACCCTATTACATATGTACATATATTGGTATTTTTCCAAAAATGTCACGAACACAATTCGAACTCACTACTACCTCGATCTAAACGTGTCATTTTAAAACATTTCGAATATCGTAGGTGGTCGAGGCGTCATAAATTTGTATATATTTTTCGAAAAATCTATAAAACAATAATAAATATTATTCACAAATATTAATAAAACATTATAATTATCAGAAAAAAAAATTGTTTTTCGGCAAATATTAATATCATCATTAAAACAAAACGCACATTATAAAATTAAACAGTGAATGTGTGTTTTTTTTTTTTGCTATATGGATTAAATTTTCAGTTGTATTTTATTTTTACTATACATACATTTGTTTTTATTTATTTTTTATTTATGATGTTGGATCCAGTGCCAATTAGAGAAAAAAACATTTGTTCATACATATAGACAGACGAGTGTTCGTACATACATCAAATTATACTAACGAAATGAAAATTAAAAAAATTATATACATACATATATTAGATGGCGCCCACAAAATATAAAAAAAAACAAACCCCCCTAAAAAAAAAGAAAAGATTTGAAAATCTCTACAATTCTCTACTTGTATTTAGATTATTTGCGGTTGTCATATAAAAAAAAAACACACAGAAATAAAGGTGGTGGCATTATAATTATAATATGACTAAATTTTCATCTATAGTACATAAATATATCTATGTAAATATCATTACAGTAGTGGTTATTCAAATAGTAGTGAAGATTATAGCAGGAATTTTCAAAAATCAGAAATACATAAAACTCACGAATGTTTCTGGAACCGATTTAGCTCATTCAGGTTTAAGTATTGAACCTAAAATCTAGTATACATTTCGGTATCGAGAAACATGTGTAGTGAAAATTGGGTTTCTGTATTCGTCACTTAGTTGTAATGAATTATAAAATCCTGCAAAATTAACGATAGATGTCTTCTAACTAAAGATGTATCTTCGTTTCGCAGAGACTCGATACATATTCGCTTAAAGAATATTAACTTAGCGACCGCTGTATCAATCGAAGTTCTGGACTCAAGTCGAAAATTGTATCGCTTTGGACTTGGCTAAAGCTAATCAAATCAGCAATTCTAACTGTCGCAACAGAGATCCTTTCAATCGACAAAGATCTTTTTCAATTAAGACTTAAAATGACAGAACAATCGATAAAATTACTTATGAAATATGACATAATTCAAATGTACGCTGCAGAAACGCTGGATTGAGGAAATACGTTAAACCCAAGGGAAACGTACCGGCTGGTTCTACCAAGGACTCAGGAATAACAAAGCCGCAAATTTAAGAATAATAAGTTTAAGGGTATAGTAATAGTCTTCTCGCGAAATCTATATTGGTCAGATAATGTAAGAATATACACAATTGAACACCTGCCTTGACGGCTTTATTTCACGTTGGTCTTTTTCATCCACTTAATGGACTTACAACGCCACTATCGCCTGAGTGCCTTCAATAAAGAACCTTCGTACATGGTTTTGCCGGACCACCTCGAGCTATCTAATCTCTTGTCATAGCAGTACCGTTACGGAATGACAGCCAACATTAGATCAATCGCAATGAATTCCCCGACAAGGAAAAAGCTATCACTGATCTAAAGTCAATAGATAGGGGCGACCCCAGCATCAGGTGAAATCAATTTTCTGGTTTCTCACGCCAAAAGCTGACTACCCATTTGATGCCATGAAAGATTGCATTATTCCAATCCCCATCATCTAATGACCCATTCCAATGCTTTCATAAACCTCTTAAAACCCGCGCAACCAAACTACTGAGATGGTTCTATTGAGTCAGCAACAGCATCTAGTGGTCAATTGTCATACCGAATCACGGACTCCATAATAATTTGACAAGACTAATTTCAGTGGCCATTATCTCCAATATTACACCATCTTCTTCACCCCACCATTCATAGCATCTCTTTAACCTTCTCACTCCATCCATCTTCTCCAACACTTCCATCTCTTCCAACAGTTATGCCTCTCCGACTCGTCAATGTACTCCAACACTTTCAAATCTTCCATCAGACACATCATCTCTGTATTATCAGCTCATTCCCAACATTTTATACCACAACACTGTGGTTTGTACCGCTCCTAGGAACGATATCGGAAGCTTATCCTGAAAATCCGACCAACTTTCCCTTCCCGCGAATTTTGGTATAAACTACAGCCACTACGTGGATCCCAAAGGAACCTCAACCAACTGACAAAGTTCAGCGGGTAATTGGCCACCCGTAGTTACAGATTATCTGGCGATTTGGTTCCATGTCAAATTATTCCAAGGAAAGGCCGATGATACATTTGATCATCAACAGTTTATAGTCCGGGCAGACTAGAGTTATTGGTAGCACCTCTTTAGAGGATTTTACCAAGGTAACATGACCCCAGGGGTAGGTCTTGGGTAACTATGCACAGAGACAGCTATAACAATGAGCAGTCATGTGAATTAGCCAGAACGGAATCTACTTTAAATTAAATCCTGTGCTTCTTCAGTTGTAATTCCGTTGGGTTCTATGAACAGTAGTATCTTCAGATTCTTTCTTTTAAAGCCTGAAAATATATGGAATAACCTAGATATATCCTGAGTGGTCACGTTAATGTGACACTCTTTCGATATCGAAGATGCTCGAAGTAATAAATATATATTGCTTACAAGCAAGTCGTCTTGATCTCTCCTTTAATGAATACAGGTACTGGATTTATTCGATTGCTAGTTTGTTTTAGGCGACAATTTAATGAGAGCAACAAGGTTCGACCCATGCTCTACAAATCATATACATATGTATAACAATTTGATGTTTGGCTTCGGTTTCGGAATGTTACTACATACTTATTTATCAATATTTTAACCTACATTCGATTCCTCCGATTTTTAGTTTATAGTAAATCCGTGAAATCTGAAGTATTTTCGCTTTGAGTAGGTCCGCGTTTATTAATCGATTGTTTAAAAGACATGAAATGTTTTTAATTTAGTTTTTGCCAAAATCACTGCTATTTTTATGACCACAACTTTAGGTGTGTGTGTGTGTATGTATGTATGTAGCGGTGAGTTAGATAAAGTGTCCAACAATTTAGTAGATATATTGCTATACAGTAAATCGTGTCGTGTACTTGATGGCAGATGATCATGACGATGATGATCTCGATATATAAATCTACATAGATGTATGTTTACAACTCATTATGAAAACACACACACACACAGGCACACATACATAGCTAACTATATATACATGAATGTATAAGAAAGTTTATTAGGGTGATGCCAATTTATAGAAATCTAGTTGAAAAAATTTCATTAATTAAAAATTTTGCAAGAGTAAACCAGTTACAATCTTGTCGTGATGCGAGGACATACTGTGATCTTGGATTTATGATTCATTTAAGTCCCGGACTTGCAGTTGACCATTGCCTTTAAAGATAGTAAAGAGCTTAGAAGCAAGAGAAACGAAAAGAACGGACGGACAAAAACAACGAATGAGTAGTAAAGGTGGATGTTACTGCGAGGGTTCTAAGAGTGGTGACACTGACATTGTAAAGGAGGGGGAGGGGGGTGTGTATGAGTTTCTGACAAAACGTGTGCCGCTCAGAAGTTTGAGAAGCTGGCATTGTCCTTTGATGGAGAACATGACATCACTGCAATATCAACTTAGAGTTCAAAAGCTTAGACATCGCAGTAATATCATGCTCCCAGTCACAAGACGAAGTCATTTCCAAAAATTCTGAGTGACACAAGTTTCACCAAAGGAATCCTTACGACAATCCTATGGGACTTAAAGCAGGCATTCGAAAGAAGGCCATCCATATGACGTAAAGAACGCCAATCTTGTTTGACAAGTCTCCGTGGAGGAGAGAAACTTCTGTTGGCCGAAAAAGGAGGTGAACGACACCACTGGGTATTGTAGCATCGTTCTGTCATCAATTGCCAAGACACTTGAGGCACTACTCCTCCCGGAACTGCAACAACACCTACATCTAGCAGATCATCAACATGGATTCCGCCTAAAGCACAGTACAACAACAGCTTTAACCGCCATCACCACACAAGTTTGCCACGGCCTTAATCAGGCCCGACCATGTCAACGAACGGTCCTCGTGGCACTCGACCTATCAAAGGCGTTTGATACGGTCAATCACGCCATTCTCTTCAGAGACATTTTCACATCTGATCTCTCCGACAACATCAAGAGATGGCTTGTGAATTACATGTGTGGACGACAGTCATTTGTGGAGTTTAAGAACAAGAGATCTAAATCTCGTAGAATTAAACAGGGAGTACCCCAAGGTGGAGTCATTTCGCCGATACTGGAGCGCCAGCTCTAAAGCTGTCAAAACGCAGCCCTGAGAACGGTAACAGGCTGCATTCAAATGACGTCTGTAGAACACCTGCATGACGAAACGAAGATGCTTTCAGTCATGGAACACAACATCATGCTGTCAAAACAATTCCTACTGGGATGTCATCGGAACCACCATCTAACGGAGTTGGTGTCGCTGCTACAACAACAACAGCATCGTTCTCTACAAAGGTGAAGTATCTCTCAAGATTCTCCGACAAGACGCTTTATTCGAAAGTATCCTGTGTCATCCTTCTTTTGGATATTATCTGTGAGGGTGAAGGATGGGTAATATCGGTCACTTTCCGTTCAGATATGAATAAACAGGACGGCATAAAAAGATACCAGTGGTTACTCCAGCTGTTTTCCTTGAGGACTCCCAGTCGGGAGTTATTAAGTGGAATGATCTTGAAAAAAGTCAATATAGGTGAGGACAGTAGATACAATTCCGGCTTGCGCTTCAAATGTTTCTCGAAAGTGTATTATCAGCCGACCTCATCAACAAAGTGCTTGAATGGACATCTTCAAGATTGATCCGAAGTTGAAGATCTGTGGCAGCTGGTGGAGGGTTGGCTTTTAAACGATTGATTGATGACAATACAGGATTTCTTAATTAGGAAAAAATTTACCAAATCATACTTTTATACTCCGTTTTCATTTTTTACATTCTGTTATAAATTACTTAATATTTTTTGCCGCCACCCTAATGAGAAAATCTTTAAAATATACAACCAAAACTTGACTGTATATGCAAATGAAAATTTGCGTCAAATTGGCGCCATAATTATTATACTCAATTGTGTTCTAAGGAAAATTAAGAAAAACATTAGGAAACAAAAAAAAAAGTCGACAAGTCGGGACAGGATCATCTCTAACATAAAACAATTTTCCAATCATAATGACACATAGTCAGACAATATGGACAAACAGCAATCATAAAGTTTAGGTTGTAAAGCACAAAAAAAAGAAAACAATTGAAAATAAACATTATTGCGTTAATGTTGACAAATTTTTGTTTTTATATTTCACTTCATGATTTGTAAATATGATGATGATGATGATGTGTTACTGATGATTAGTTGTTCATATATGTAAAATCACATCACATTTTTTTCTACTTTTGCCAAAAAAAAATTAAAATGTTTAAATAATGTGTATACTTTTTCGTCTAAATCGACGACAACAAAGTATAGAAATAGACTAGAGGAAAACCAACACAATACAAATTATGGGATTTGTAAAACAAGCTAATTTCAATAAATCTTATTATGAAGTACTTTTTATCAGACCTGTCACCAAACTATATTGTCAAAAAAATCTTTTCACAAAAAAAAAAAAAAAAATTAGTCACTTTTTCTTATAAAAATATAAACACAACCAAAAATGATCATGAAGAAAAACGATGACACCCAAGAAAATCCCTTCTTTAAAAACACTTTGTACAACATGAAATCTATTTATCACAAAATGTATTTAATTTTAAGAAAGAAATGTTTTACGAAACAAATTTTTGTGTGTTTTGTTATCATTGAATTAAGAAATACACCATTTGTGAGTGGATTTCAGAAAATTTGTTAAAGGGGAAACTTTTTTCTATTTAAAAACTTCTCCACAAAATGATAAAGATTTCGATTATTACACTCGATATCTTTAGAACTCTTACTAGTAACTAGAACTAGCCAGTAACTCTGATAAACTGTTTGAAGATTGTTATAATATCGTAAAACATCGAAGATCATTTCCTAGTAATTTTCTTAAAAATTTAATATTAAAACTTCGACTTACCTTTTAATCTCTTCTCTTTCCTTTTCCATTTTCAAAAGTATACCACGTTGTTTCTTCTTAATAGCTGCTATATGATTTACTAAACCTTTGGCTTTGTAGCGTGCCTTCTGCACTTCTAGCCAAGCAATTTGACCTTTAGTACGATCCAATAAAGCTTTCTCGCGCATTTTTAAAAGTGCTGTCAAATGTTGTGATTTATTGGTTTCGTTCTGTATTAATTTGTCGTACTGAAAAGTAGAAAAGAAAAGTTGTATTAGAAAGAAAATAAGGGCTTTATTTTAAAAAGCGATTTTTTATATATTTTTTATATAGATTTATAAGTTTTTTTAACTATTTTTATATTTTAAAGCTTCTAAAACAATTTACAGATCATAAGGTTTCTTAAAAGTTTTCAAAATTTTGAACTTATGGCCGAAAAAATGAGTATAATCGAATAAATGCGTTCCGAGTATGACTCCAGAGAAGCTTTAATGTTTCTTGCTCTTTAATGGAAAGAAAAATCGAAATATGTAGTAAAATTATGGTTCAATGTGTGCTTCCGGAGGGTTAGTAGTTAGTCAGACCGAAAGTCGTGGATTCGATTCCCATCAGATACACAGATAAACTAGCTATAAGATGTATACTATATCCAATCGTAAGAAATTAACATAGGCCTTCATCGGGCATATTGTTCGCTACTTTATCAATGTATCTAGCCTCTACCGGTCTTGGTGTGGGCTCCTTTTCATGGAAAATATTTGATGGTAAAACAATCTGGACGTAATTCTTAAGAATATTCCAATCAGTTTTAGGAAGGGATGTTAAATCCGAAATAGTTTCACTCCCAAGATTTTTGGATCTAATTTGGACGAAAGCTTAATAATGACAAAGAAAACTCCAGTGTTGCACTGTCCTCTCCACTCAACATTCACCTGAATCTAACTAACTAGTGGCCATAAACACTGATAAACTAGCGCCCAATAGGCCCGATGGAGATTAAAGTAAATTTGGTTTCGGAATTGATATTGATAGGAAGGTGTGTACTACTCAAAATCCTAAGAAATTTACCTAGGCCTTCATGGGGCCTATTGTGCGCTAGTTTATCAGTTTATCTAGCCGCTGTTGGGCCTGTTGTGGGCTCCTTTTAATGGAAAATATTTGATGGTAAATAAAACTCAGAATCCTGGATGTAATTCTTAAGAACTTTCCAATGAGGAATTTTAAATTAAATCCGAAATAATATCATTCCAAAGATATTGGATCTAATTTCGACAAAGTCTTGATAATGACAAAGAAAGCTCCAATGCTTTACTCTCCTCTCCACTCAACATTCGTGTGAATCTGACTAACTAACTAACTACTAACTAACGAACTAACTAACTAACTAACAACTAACAACTAACTAACTAACTAACTAACTAACTAACAACTAACTAACTAACTAACTAACTAACTAACTAACTAACTAACTAACGAACTAACTAACTAAACTAACTTAACTAACTAACTAACTAACTAACTACTAACTAACGACTATAACTAACTAACTAACTAACTAACTATTAACTAACTAACTAACTAACTAACTAACTAACTAACTAACTAACTAACTAACTAACTAACTACTAACTAACTAACTAACTAACTAACTAACTAACTAACTAACTAACTAACTAACTAACTAACTAACTAACTAACTAACTAACTAACTAATAACTAACTAACTAACTAACACTAACTAACTAACTAACTAACTAACTAACTAACTAACTAACTAACTAACTAACTAACTAACTAACTAACTAACTAACTAACTAACTAACTACTAACTAACTAACTAACTAACTAACTAACTAACTAACTAACTAACTACTAACTAACTAACTAACTACTAACTAACTAACTAACTACTAACTAACTAACTAACTAACTAACTAACTAACTAACTAACTAACTAACTAACTACTACTAACTAACTAACTAACTAACTAACTAACTAACTAACTAACTAACTAACTAACTAACTAACTAACTAACTACTAACTAACTAACTAACTAACTAACTAACTAACTACTACTAACTAACTAACTAACTAACTAACTAACTAACTACTAACTAACTACTAACTAACTACTAACTAACTAACTAACTAACTACTAACTAACTAACTAACTAACTAACTAACTAACTAAACTAACTAACTAACTAACTACTAACTACTAACTACTACTAACTAACTAACTAACTAACTAACTAACTAACTAACTAACTAACTAACTAACTAACTAACTAACTAACTAACTAACTAACTAACTAACTACTAACTAACTAACTAACTAACTAACTAACTAACTAACTAACTAACTAACTAACTAACTAACTAACTAACTAACTAACTAACTAACTAACTAACTAACTAACTAACTAACTAACTAACTAACTAACTAACTAACTAACTAACTAACTAACTAACTAACTAACTAACTAACTAACTAACTAACTAACTACTAACTAACTAACTACTAACACTAACTAACTAACTAACTAACTAACTAACTAACTAACTACTAACTAACTAACTAACTAACTAACTAACTAACTAACTAACTAACTAACTAACTAACTAACTAACTAACTAACTAACTAACTAACTAACTAACTAACTAACTAACTAACTAACTAACTAACTAACTAACTAACTACAACTAACTAACTAACTAACTAACTAACTAACTAACTACTAACTAACTAACTAACTAACTAACTAACTAACTAACTACTAACTAACTAACTAACTAACACTAACTAACAACTAACTAACTAACTAACTAACTAACTAACTAACTAACTAACTAACTAACTAACTAACTAACTAACTAACTAACTACTAACTAACTAACTAACTAACTAACTAACTAACTAACTAACTAACTAACTAACTAACTAACTAACTAACTAACTAAACTAACTACTAACTAACTAACTAACTAACTAACTAACTAACTAACTAACTAACTAACTACTAACTAACTAACTAACTAACTAACTACTAACTAACTACTAACTAACTAACTAACTAACGACTACTAACTACTAACTAACTAACTAACTAACTAACTACTAACTAACTACTAACTAACTAACTAACTAACTAACTAACTAACTAACTAACTAACTAACTACTAACTAACTAACTAACTAACTAACTAACTAACTACTAACTAACTACCTAACTAACTAACTAACTAACTAACTAACTAACTAACTAACTAACTAACTAACTAACTAACTAACTAACTAACTAACTAACTAACTAACTAACTAACTAACTAACTAACTACGACTAACTAACTAACTAACTAACTAACTACTAACTAACTAACTAACTAACTAACTAACTACTAACTAACTAACTAACTAACTAACTAACTAACTAACTAACTAACTAACTAACTAACTAACTACTAACTAACTAACTAACTAACTAACTACTAACTAACTAACTAACTACTAACTAACTAACTAACTAACTACTAACTAACTAACTAACTAACTAACTAACTAACTAACTAACTAACTAACTAACTAACTAACTACTAACTAACTAACTAACTACTAACTAACTAACTACTAACTACTACTAACTAACTAACTAACTACTAACTAACTAACTAACTAACTAAACTAACTAACTAACTAACTAACTAACTAACTAACTAACTAACTAACTAACTAACTACTACTAACTAACTAACTAACTAACTAACTAACTAACTACTAACTACTAACTAACTAACTAACTAACTAACTAACGAACTAACTAACTAACTAACTAACTAACTAACTAACTAACTAACTAACTAACTAACTAACTAACTAACTAACTAACTAACTAAACTACTAACTAACTAACTAACTAACTAACTAACTACTAACTAACTAACTAACTAACTAACTAACTAACTAACTAACTACTAACTACTAACTAACTAACTAACTACTAACTAACTAACTAACTAACTACTAACTAACTAACTAACTAACTAACTAACTAACTAACTAACTAATACTAACTAACTAACTAACTAACTAACTAACTCTAACTAACTTAACTAACTACTAACTAATACTAACTAACTAACTAAACTAACTAACTAACTAACTAACTAACACTAACTAACTAACTAACTATACTAACTAACTAACTAACTAACTAACTAACTAACTAACTAACTAACTAACTAACTAACTAACTAACTAATAACTAACTAAAACTAACTAACATAACTACTAACTACTAACTAACTAACTAACTACTAAACTACTAACTAACTAACTAACTACTAACTACTAACTAACTAACTAACTAACTAACTAACGTAACTAACTAACTAACTAACTACCTAACTAACTAACTAACTAACTAACTAAACTAACTAACTAACTAACTAACTAACTAACTAACTAACCACTAACTAACTATAACTAACTAACTAACTAACTAACTAACTAACTAACTAACTAACTACTAACTAACTAACTAACTAACTAACTACTAACTAACTAACTACGACTACTAACTAACAACTAACTAACTAACTAACTAACTACTAACTAACTACTAACTAACTAACTAACTAACTAACTAACTAACTACTAACTAACTAACTAACTAACTACTAACTAACTAACTAACTAACTAACTAACTAACAACTACTAACTAACTAACTAACTAACTACTAACTAACTACTAACTAACTAACTAACTAACTAACTAACTAACTAACTAACTAACTAACTAACTACTAACTAACTAACTAACTAACTAACTAACTAACTAACTAACTAACTAACTAACTAACTAACTAACTAACTACTAACTAACTAACTAACTAACTAACAACGAACTAACTAACTAACTAACTAACGAACGACTAACTAACTAACTAACTAACTAACTACTAACTAACTAACTAACCTAACTAAACTAACTAACTACGAACTAACTAACAACTAACTAACTAACTACTAACTAACTAACTAACTAACTAACTAACTAACTAACTAACTAACTAACTAACACAACTAACTAACTAACAACTAACTAAAATAACTACTAACTAACTAACTAACTAACTACTAACTAACTAACTAACTAACTAACTACTAACTAACTAACTAACTAACTAACTAACTAACTAACTAACTAACTAACTAACTAACAAACTAACTAACTAACTAACTAACTAACTAACTAACTAACTAACTAACTAACAAACTAACTAACTAACTAACTAACTAACTAACTAACTAACTAACTAACTAACTAACTAACTAACTAACTAACTAACTAACTAACTAACTAACTACTAACTAACTACTAACTACTACTAACTAACTAACTAACTACTAACTAACTAACTAACTAACTAACTAACTAACTAACTAACTAACTACTAACTAACTAACTAACTAACTAACTAACTAACTACTAACTAACTAACTAACTAACTAACTACTAACTAACTAACTAACTACTAACTAACTAACTAACTACTAACTAACTACTACTAACTAACTACAACTAACTAACTTAACTAACTAACTAACTAACTAACTAACTACTAACTAACTAACTAACTAACTAACTAACTAACTAACTACTAACTAACTAACTAACTTACTAACTAACTAACTAACTAACTAACTAACTAACTAACTAACTAACTAACTAACTCTAACTAAACTAACTAACTAACTAACTAACTACTAAACTAACTAACTAACTACTAACTAACTAACTAACTAACTAACTGACTAAACTAACTAACTAACAACTACTAACTAACTAACTAACTAACTACTAACTAACTAACTACTAACTAACTAACTAACTAACTACTAACTAACTAACTACTAACTAACTACTAACTAACTAACTACTAACTAACTAACTAACTAACTAACTACTACTAACTAACTAACTAACTAACTAACTAACTAACTAACTAACTAACTAACTAACTAACTAACTAACTAACTAACTAACTAACTAACTAACTAACTAACTAACTAACTAACTAACTAACTAACTAACTACTAACTAACTAACTAACTAACTAACTAACTAACTAACTAACTAACTAACTAACTAACTAACTAACTAACTCTAACTAAGTAACTACTAACTAACTAACTAACTAACTAACTAACTAACTAACTAACTAACTAACTACTAACTAACTAACTAACTAACTAACTAACTAACTAACACTAACTAACTAACTACTAACTAACTAACTAACTAACTAACTAACTAACTACCTAACTAACTAACTAACTAACTAACAACTAACTAACTAACTAACTAACTAACTAACTAAGTAACTAACTAACTAACTAACTACAACTAACTAACTAACTAACTAAACTAACTAACTAACTAACTAACTAACTAACTAACTAACTAACTAACTAACTAACTACTAACTAACTAACTAACTAACTAACTAACTAACTAACTAACTAACTACTAACTAACAAACTAACTAACTAACTAACTAACTAACTACTAACTAACTAACTAACTACTACAACTAACTAACTAACTAACTAACTAACTAACTAACTAACTACTAACTAACTAAGTAACTAACTAACTAACTACTAACTAACTACCTAACTAACTAACTAACTAACTAACTAACTAACTACTAACTAACTAACTAACTAACAACTAACTAACTAACTAACTAAACTAACTACTAACTAACTAACTACAACTAACTAACTAACTAACTAACTAACAACTAACAACTAACTACTAACTAACTAACTAACTAACTAACTAACTAACTAACTAACTAACTAACTAACTAACTAACTACTAACTAACAACTAACTACTAACTAACTAACTAACTAACTAACTAACTAACTAACTAACTAACTAACTAACTAACTAACTAACAACTAACTAACTAACTAACTAACTAACTAACTAACTAACTAACTACTAACTACTAAGTAACTAACTAACTAACTAACTAACTAACAACTAACTAACTAACTAACTAACTACTAACTAACTAACTAACTAACTAACTAACTATAACTAACTAACTAACTAACTAACTAACTAACTAACTAACTAACTACTAACTAACTAACTAACTAACTAAGTACTAACTTAACTAAACTAACTAACTAACTAACTAACTACTAACTAACTAACTAACTAACTACTAACTAACTAACTAACTAACTAACTAACTAATAACTAACTAACTAACTAACTAACTAACTAACTAACAACTACTAACTAACTAACTAACTAACTAACTAACTAACTAACTAACTTACCTACCAACTAACTTTTTTGTTTGTCGTCATCCTGTGTTCTTGATCGACGGTTCCTTCGCTTTAGTGGAAGACAATGCATTAAGTTCAATATATTCTTGAAAAATGAAGAGGTCTATGAGAAAGATGTACTCGAAGTACTCTATGTACTACTGGCAACATCGTCCTTTAAATGTAGATGACGGTTTGGAGTGATAAGAGCAACACCTAATCCCAACAGAGATAAAGTAAAGGGGATGTTGAATTAGGTGGGCAACAACATACACCAGCTATCGACCACCCAAAACAAGACTATCTGCGGTGCGTGTAGGATATGTTCGGGAATATTATATTGCGTCAAGCCTAAAGCAGTCCGAAGGGTGAATTAGACTCTTCTTTAAGCTCTTCTAAGGCAAATCGAATCCGATCTTTCGACCAGTTAAGAAAAACAGAAACTCCATAAAAAAATGCTAAGGCTATATATCCTGAATCCTACAATTAAGAAAGCAAAGCCAAGTCAGCTATTGAGAAGACGAACACGTCTGCCAAATCAAACCCTAAGGGTGTAAGGTTGTTTGAAAAGGAGTTAAAAGAAGTGTCAATACGGAAGAGGAAGTCAGACGCTGAAAGGGGAAAAGGAATGACACACTCATGTCAAAGTTGCGAAGAAAAAAATTTAGGATAATCTACATATGCCATGCAGTATATGATGTTGGTAACCCGATAGTAAAAAATACCAGAAAATTTTCGAAAATAAATTCGATTTTTTGGTTAAAAAGTAAGATTAGCAGATTTTTAACGATATAATTAAAAAATAATAAAATTTATTCAAATATTCACAACTTACCAAACCGACATTCGAATAATTTAACGAAGACTCCGACATACTATCATTCGCAATTGAATGGCGCTGAGCTCCTCTTTCACAATCGTATTGATTGAAGAATTTAACAATTTCACTGCCAATCGAAATACGTCTTTTACTCTTCGAGGGTGACGCTTGCGTAAGAGGCTGTTTAGCAGCTGAAACTGTTGTCACTGCATTATAACTAGGAGGATTTGAGTTATGATTAATATGCCTTGAAGCTACACTACTGGTTATTTCATCATCAGCACTTTGAGCAAATTCTGTGGAACTAATTTGTGAAGCTGCATCAATGGCCTGTTGAAATTGAGTTTCATTAAATAGAGCTTCTTTGCTGAGATTTTCTTGGAAATCTCCTCGTGAACGATTAATGTGGAATTTAATAAATTGTTTGGAATCAATTTTAGTTCGAGAAGTTTTGGGTATATTTTCGTTGTCATGTGAAGCTGATTCATAAGTATTTTGTAAGTCTCAGCTATGCTGGAGCTTATGGTAGTGACTTCGGGTTTGTTTGCTTTTGTAAGGGATTTAGATCTGGAGGTTTCTCTTTCAGTTTGTGTGCCACTATATGATTCGGTTGCGCTTTCATTTGTTTTATTTTTATGGTGGTGTTTGTTTTCAGAAGATTTGGATTGTGTATGTCTATGGCTGGAAACATTATTCCTACTGCTTATGCTATTGAAAGTGGAATAATCTGATTTTTCTTTAGCTTTTTCTTCCTCTTTAAAAGTTGTTTGTTTTGAACTTGACTGCAAGAGTTCATTGGCACTCATAACCCGCTGAGAGTGGTTACTCTCTTTTCCTGTTAGTTCCTGTTATGATTTGTTTGAGATTGGGAAGCATTTTCAGAATCTGATGTTTCCATTTCTTCACTATTCGTTTCATTTAAAGAACTTCTGTATTGTTTTTGATATTTTTCAAATAATTTATATTTTTCATGAGAAAATTCGGACATTTCCGTGTAGCTGGAAGAACGTTTTGTTGGATTTTTATTTTCATGACTTTGTGTCTCAATTTCACTAAGAATTTCGGAAGAATCAATGTCATCTCTGTTTGCTACTTTTACAAGTTTATTCTGCAAAGTTTCGGTTACTGATTCTTTTGGTTTTTGTCTGTCCAGGCTTGATTTCTGGCATCGTTCCTTTTCCTTGCGCTTTTCTTTCGACTCCATTATAGTTTGTTTTAAGGTTTCCTTAAGTTTTCTATTTCAGTTAAACGCTTTTCATAAGATTGTGCTGCCATTGAGCTGGAACTTTGCTCTTCTTCATCTTCTATCTCTGTTGTGATGCTTTAACTTCATCATCTGTTGTTTGTGCGGAATTTGTTAAAGATTTTAAGTTCAGATTTAAATTCAATTCCGGTAAAGGTTGTTCGGATTGTGCTGCTTTTTGAGGCGTTAAAAGCGGCTTAACTTTTTCCGCCATTTCGAAGAGTTGACGTTTTCTCTGCTTTAAATTATCATTACTTTTCTGTAAAGTTTCTTTAAGTTTTTCACTTTCTCTGGATGATTGCAGCTTTGTGGTAGATTTTTCAAAATCTGAGGAATACATTTTATCTGTATCACTAGATTTTTTCGATGAATGAGGACTTAAAATTTGCTGAGACTTATCGAGGGTGCATTTCAATTGTTCATTAACTTGTATGACTTGCGATAGACTGCGATTGAAATCCTCTAATAATTGATTAAAGTCCATTTCTCGGTCTTCACTTTCCGTCTCTTTAAAAGTGTCCTTTCGTTTAATTTTCAGTTTATCTACCTTATCCAAGGAAAGAGGACTTACTGGTCGAGGTTTAACAAATTCAAAATCTGTTGCTGTTTCTTTTATTACAGATTTCTTTTCCGGACTACTAAAGATTTGTGAAGATATAGAGGTGACCTCATCTTCGGATTGTATTAACTGCTGTTTATGGGAATGTTTGTTCCAGGTCCTTCTAGATTCTGTTCTTAAGGAGGAGACCTCGGTTAAAGTGTTTGATATGGGAAGTTGTAGGGAAATAGAGGATAAATTGGAATTAATTTCAGAATTTAAACTTTCCATAGATTTATAATTTGTAGGCAATTTAAATGGTTGGGAATTTGTTTAGAATCTTCCTGGTCTGCACCTAAGGATTGTTGTAAAGGCTTAAACGCTGGAATATCTAAAGTTTTTCCATAAGATTTTGCTTTACTAGAATGTTTAATATCTTGTAAATCCATAGATTGTATAGACTTTTGCAAATATTTGAATTGTGTGTAAGGTTTTCCTAATTCTTCATCAGAAGAATTTAGGCTTTCTTTAGGGACTTCAGCATTTCTTTCCTCTTTTTCACTTTCCTTTATTTGTATAGCTTGTGGCGTGGGATTTAGTTGTTTAAGTTTGCTTTCCTTTATAACATTTAATTCCTTTAGACTTTTTTCTATAATGCTTCCTTGGGCCTCCTTGAGTTCCTGCTGTTCCTTTCTTTTACGTCGTTTACTTTCTTTTTCTTCCCTTAACTCTAAAGACTTTCTCTTTTTCTCTTTTATTTTACTATTCAATCCTGTTGTAGAAGTTTCTTGGTTCTGTTTGCCCTTATCTTCCGGTTTGTTTGCGGCTATAGGTTGGGCTATTGCCTCCAATTTCCGACGAACTGCCATGATAAAGTTATAAGGATAAACTTGTGCTGCAGATGGCCTCAGCCAGTAAGGTAGTTCATGTGGTTTAGCGGCCTCACTTTGTATACTTTCGGTTACTTTAAAGGGTTCTTCTATTTTGCTGGTTTTTAAAGTTTTACGCGGAACTTCTAAATCAGAAATTTCTTCATCTTTTGCTTCACCCATTGGCTCATTCGGAACTTGTTTATTTTCTTCCGCCTGTATTTCTTTACTTTGTGTAGTATTGTTGTTTTTTTGTTTTATTATCCTTGGGATTGTTCAACTGTTTCGTGAGCATTTCTATATTGTGATTTTCTTTATCGAAATTAAAATTCTTATGGCTGTTGAAAGAGAAATCTTTATCATTTTCCGCTTTTCTTAAAAGACCTATACGTTTGTGATTCTCTAGTAAAGGAAAGGCCGAGGGTTTCAAGACATTATTCAAACTTTGTGCAGATCTTTGGGAACATTCCGTTACTTTAGTTTCCTTAGTACGCTCTGTTTTGCTGTTCTTGTCGGTTAAATTATTCTCTAAATTAAGACCTTTTAATTCATTCTCCACATCCTTGTTAACTTTTGTTGTTACCATGTCCTCCTGTATAGAAGGTTTTGTTTGAACTTTACTCTCTAAAGGTTTTTTACTGATATTTTGTGTCATAATTTTCTCTTTCTTTTGTATATTTTTGGACACTAGTTTACGTGTGTTTTTCTTGAGCTCTTCCAGTCTTTTTTTAATTTCTTCCTTTTCTATTTTAGATTTGATGGCGGGATCATTAATTAAACCCACTTTGCGTTGCTTTTTTTGCATTTCCATGTAACGGCGAGCCTCCTCTGGATTATAACTTATTATCTTATTTACTGGTGTTTCCTTGGCACTTATGGGCATTTGTAAGGATTTAGATCTGGGTTTACTTGCAACAACGGCAGTACTAGGTCTAGCTGTATCTTTACGTGCCACACGGTTACTTTTAGTATCTTGTATGGGAACAGTATTAGTATTTAGTTGTAATTCAGTTTTACTACGACGAAATGAAGATATTTTTTCCTCTTCCTGCTGCTCAGAGTCTTTCCCTTGCTCATCTTCTTTTTCACTTGATTGTCTTATTTCTGGTGTCTTCTTAGGAGAATTTTGTGTTGAAGGAACACTGCTCTTTTCGGGTGATTTAATTTTATTTAACATTTCTTGTATTTCCATTATTTCTTGATCGCGTTCTTGTTTTTTCTTAGCAAAATCTTCTAATAATTGTGAAGAACGCGAAGATTCCATGACATTTAAACTTAAACCACTCTCACTTTGACCCCTTTCAGATTTAGAATCTTTTGTCAACGACTTTTCTTTATTATAACTTTGGGAGTCACTTCTTCCATAGGAAATTCTGGCTATATGAGTTTTAACAGCTAAAGGAATTACAAAATACTCTCTTGATAAAAAATTCTTTATATTTTTTCTTTCTTTTTCAAGATCTTTTCTTCTTACCTGGTTTTAGCGGTTTTCCTGAAACCTTTTTCGTATTTGAAATAACTTGTTTGGTGGTTGTTGTACAAGCGCTGCTGTTGTTGTTACATTCCTAAACTCTTCTTCTGCTTGTTGAGCACAATCCATTGATATTGTTTTTGTATTAGCTGTTTGCATTGCCGTAGTTGTTGTTCCTGTATTTTTCGTATAGTTGTTTGGCGTCTCTTTCAACCATTCCATACAATTTTCATCTTTATTCATAACTTTTTTTCGTTTCTTTATCACAATTTTTATTGTATTTCAATTATTTTATATTTTTTCTTAGAGAAATTACTAAAATTTTCATTAAATATCAGTTTTAAATAAATTACAACTTCTTTTTTAAGCTCCAATAGAACGCAGCAGAAAAACAAATTTTGAAACGTCAACAGCGTGCGAGAGAATTTTGTTGTTTGTTTACAACAGGGTTGTAGTAAAAAAGTACTAATAAACAGCGATAGACAGAGTTGGAATATGATATTGTTTAAACGTTTGCTATCAGCTGATACGTTTTTTTTAAACAAAAGCTTTGGCACAGTGGGTTTAATGATTAATGTAATGGGATTTGATAGCGTGACAGTCAGAATTAGGGCTCCATAAATCGTCTTTAAAATAATCGAAGAATCGCTTTTTGTCGGTTGAAGTTGAAGTAGACTTTTTGTTCTAACAATATCGAAAAGTCGAGTAAGAAAAAGTCGAAGAATAGATTTTGCAAATAAAAGTCGAAAAGTTGAAAATAAGTCGATGAAGTCGATTAAGGAAGGAAAAGTCTAAAATAGTCTGATAAAGTCAAAAAAGTCGAAAAGTCTAAAGTCGTCAAAATTGGAAAGTTCATATAACAGAAAATTTCCAAAAATCGACTTTTAATAAAACGAAAAATATTGAAAAATCGACTTTTTCTAAATCGCAAAAAGTCTAAAATCAACTTTTCATAAAAGTCGGGAAAAGCCGAAAAGATGAAAAATGTTCAATTGAATGGTCGAACAAGATTGAAAAGAATCGTAAAAGGTCAAAAGTCGCAATATGTCAAAAGTCAAAATAAAAAAAAAAAAAAAAAATAAAAATCGAAAAGTCGACTTAGTGACTCATTAGGGTTCTATAAATCGACTTTCGAATAATCGAACAATCGACTTTTTGTCGAAAAAAGTCGAAAAGTCGAAGTCGAATATTTTGTTCCAAAAAAGTCGATAACTCGACTATCGACTGTGAAAAAAGTCGAAAAGTCGACTTTGTGAATAAAAGTCGAAAAAAGCCGAAAAGTCGTAAAAAGTCAAAAAGTCGTAAAAAGTCGAAAAGTCGAAAAAATCGAAAAGTCGGAAAAAGTCGAAAAGTCGAAAAATCGAAAATTGTAGAAACAAGTCAAAAATAGTCAAAAATTTTATAAAAGTGGAAAAAAAGTCAAAAACTCTAAAATAGTCGGAAAAACTCGAAAAAAGTCAAAAAATAGTCGGAAAAAAATAGAAAGAAGTCGAAAATAGTCAAAAAGTCGAAAAAATCGAAAAGTCGGAAAACGTCGAAAAAAGTCGAAAAGTCGAAAAGTCGAAAAGACTTTTCGTTTCAACTATAGAACCCTAGTACTCATCGCATGATCTTTATACATATGTATACCAAACCGTAATTTTTAAAATTTTCCGAAAAATCCTTTAATAGAAAAAAGTTCGAAAAGTTATAAAACACAATAGTAGGGTTCTATAGTTGAAACGAAAAGTCGACTTTTCGACTTTTTTCATTTAATTAAAAGTGGACTTTTCGACTTTTGCATTTTATGAAAAGTCGATTTTTCGACTTTTTTCATTTAATTAAAAGTCGACTTTTAGACTTTTCGACTGTATTTTAATAATAGTTGACTTTCGACTTTTTTCGACCTTTTGACTATTTTCGACTTCTTTCGACTTTTTTTCGACTATTTTTTTACTTTTTTCGAGTTTTTCCGACTATTTTAGAGTTTTTGACTTTTTTCCACTTTTTTAAAATTTTCGACAATTTTTGACCTTTTTCTACAATTTTCGAGTTTTCGACTTTTTCCGAATTTTCGACTTTTTACGACTTTTATCGACTTTCTTCGACGTTTTTTCGACTTTTTTCGACTTTCAGACTTTTCGACATTTATTAACAAAGTCGACTTTTCGACTTTTTTCACAGACGATAGTCGAGTTATCGACTTTTTTGGAACAAAATAGTCGACTTTGACTTTTCGACTCTTTTCGACAAAAGTCGATTGTTCGATTATTCGAAAGTCGATTTATAGAACCCTACACAATAGTCGAAAAGTCGACTTTCCATTTCCACTTTTTATAAAGCACAAAAAGTTAAAAAGTCAACTATTCATAAATCGCAGATAGACAAAAAGTTGACTTTTCATAAATCGCAAAAAAAAAGAAAAGTCGACTTTTCAAAAATACAAAAAATCTACTATATGTTTCAACTAAAGAACCTTAATTCTGAGTAGGGGTGAAATTATCAATTGCACGATCTTTATCTTTACTAAACCATAACATTTTTGAATTTTCCGAAAAATTATTAAAAATTTTTATTTTGATAACGAACAAAAATTACTCTTTCCATCCCTGGTATGTATTTTATAAATATTTTATACAAATGTATATTTCTTGATTATTTTAAAATAACTACCAAAAAATAAAGAAACAAATAAACAAATAAAATGTTTTTGGAAATCTTTTTCCGTTATTTTGTGTTCTTATACATATCGCCACTACTGTCATCACTACTCAAAACTAAATACTGCCAAAATAATACAACTCTGTTAGTAACAATAACAACTTTGCCTTTTTTAGTTTTTGTGCGCGCCTTTTCCGTTTTATATGTCGTTCTAGTGAAAATTTTATAAAATTATTAAATTTCCGGTTTGTAATAGAATATTTGTGATTATAATTGATGAAAAATATTGTAAAAGATGTACTTCGTACAAGTGTTGTGAAATAATAGTGAAAATTGAAGAAATAAAAGAAAATTTTAATTTACTTAAAAAAGAAGCAAAAGCTTTTGGTAGCATTTACCAGCGGAGCTGCAATCTTAACAAGCAAAAAGCCAAGTAAGTCAAATATGTAAAATATTAGAGAATACATAGTTAACTGATTGTCTAACAACACACAGCGGGATGGTGGGAATTAAAACATTACAATAAACCATCTAGTCTTTATTAAATGTTCTGATTTACAATGTAGGAGTATTTGGGTTTATGTTTTCAAGATGAATATTTTGATGCTGAAGTGGTTGGCACTTTACTACTAATAAATTATTTGCTTTCTGTCGTAATTCAGTTGGGGAACAACTCTCGCGTCATCGCCATTATTTCTTAAGGATGATCAATGATTTTAAGGATGATGTTTCTTAGTTATGCGTGTTGTTTGCGTTCTTTCGTTTACTTATCTCGTTTTGAGGTTATGTTTAATTAAATTGGTGGCGACCAAATACTACTCCAACTTCCTATAGAAAGGTGTAGGTCGATTTTTTAGGACTCTTTTCGAACCAACGTGGGATATTTGGAATTTCTACTAGAACTGAACTAGCACTTACCTAGAACTGAACTAGAACTGAACTAGAAATGAACTAGAAAAAACTGAACTAGAACTGAACTAGAACTGAACTAGAACTGAACTAGAACTGAACTAGAACTAACTGAACTAGAACTGACTAGAAATGACTAGAAACTGAACTAGAACTGAACTAGACACTGAACTAGAACTGACTAGAACTGAACTAGAACTGAACTAGAACTGAACTAGAACTGAACTGAACTAGAACTGAACTAGAACTGAACTAGAACTGAACTAGAACTGAACTAGAACTGAACTAGAACTGAACTAGAACTGAACTAGAACTGAACTAGAACTGAACTAGAACTGAACTAGAACTGAACTAGAACTGAACTAGAACTGAACTAGAACTGAACTAGAACTGAACTAGAACTGAACTAGAACTGAACTAGAACTGAACTAGAACTGAACTAGAACTGAACTAGAACTGAACTAGAACTGAACTAGAACTGAACTAGAACTGAACTAGAACTGAACTAGAACTGAACTAGAACTGAACTAGAACTGAACTAGAACTGAACTAGAACTGAAACTAGAACTGAACTAGAACTGAACTAGAACAGAACAGAACTGAACTTAACTAGAACTGAACTAGAACTGAACTAGAACTGAACTAGAACTGAACTAGAACTGAACTAGAACTGAACTAGAACTGAACTAGAACTGAACTAGAACTGAACTAGAACTGAACTAGAACTGAACTAGAACTGAACTAGAACTGAACTAGAACTGAACTAGAACTGAACTAGAACTGAACTAGAACTGAACTAGAACTGAACTAGAACTGAACTAGAACTGAACTAGAACTGAACTAGAACTGAACTAGAACTGAACTAGAACTGAACTAGAACTGAACTAGAACTAAACTAGAACTGAACTAGAACTGAACTAGAACTGAACTAGAACTGAACTAGAACTGAACTAGAACTGAACTAGAACTGAACTAGAACTGAACTAGAACTGAACTAGAACTGAACTAGAACTGAACTAGAACTGAACTAGAACTGAACTAGAACTGAACTAGAACTGAACTAGAACTGAACTAGAACTGAACTAGAACTGAACTAGAACTGATCTAGAACTGAACTAGAACTGAACTAGAACTGAACTAGAACTGAACTAGAACTGAACTAGAACTGTACTAGAACTGAACTAGAACTGAACTAGAACTGAACTAGAACTGAACTAGAACTGAACTAGAACTGAACTAGAACTGAACTAGAACTGAACTAGAACTGAACTAGAACTAGAACTGAACTAGAACTGAACTAGAACTGAACTAGAACTGAACTAGAACTGAACTAGAACTGAACTAGAACTGAACTAGAATTGAACAAGAACTGAACTAGAACTGAACTAGAACTGAACTAGAACTGAACTAGAACTGAACTAGAACTGAACTAGAACTGAACTAGAACTGAACTAGAACTGAACTAGAACTGAACTAGAACTGAACTAGAACTGAACTAGAACTGAACTAGAACTGAACTAGAACTGAACTAGAACTGAACTAGAACTGAACTAGAACTGAACTAGAACTGAACTAGAACTGAACTAGAACAGAACTAGAACTTAACTAGAACTGAACTAGAACTGAACTAGAACTGAACTAGAACTGAACTAGAACTGAACTAGAACTGAACTAGAACTGAACTAGAACTGAACTAGAACTGAACTAGAACTGAACTAGAACTGAACTAGAACTGAACTAGAACTGAACTAGAACTGAACTAGAACTGAACTAGAACTGAACTAGAAACTGAACTAGAACTGAACTAGAACTGAACTAGAACTGAACTAGAACTGAACTAGAACTGAACTAGAACTTGAACTAGAACTGACTAGAACTAGAACTGACTAGAACTGAAACTAGAACTGAACTAGAACGAACTAACTAAACTAGAACTGAACTAGAACTGAAACTAGAACTGAACTAGAACTGAACTAGAACTGAACTAGAACTGACTAGAACTGAACGAGACTGAACTAGAACTGAACTAGAACTGAACTAGAACGGACTAGAACTGAACTAGAACTGAACTAGAACTGACTACTAGAACTGAACTAGAACTGAACTAGAACTGACTAGAACCTGAACTAGAACTGAACTAGAACTGAACTAGACTGAACTAGAACTGACTAGAACTGACTAGAACTGAACTAGAACTGAACTAGAACTGAACTAGAACTGAACTAGAACTGAACTAAACTGAACTAGAACTGAACTAGAACTGAACTAGAACTGAACTAGAATTGAACAAGAACTGAACTAGAACTGAACTATAAACCTCTGTAAACAACATACCCCTCAGTTGTTTTCAAGCATTATTGTCTTGTTATCCTAATTTATTATTTATTTATGCCGTATAACTTCCAATAAATGTACGACACATGGGACAAAAATGTTCTGCATTACGACATGACTTTAAAATATGTGGTAAACAGCAACAACTAGAAAAATTAAAATAATATTTGATTTCTTTTGAATATTATTTTGTTTAGATTGATAAATTTACCACAATCCACAGAGCAAGAGAGCTAATACATGAGTTTTAGTTGAGGCAGCATAATTCAGTTTAGTTCGAATGGTTGCATGACAACTAGGACAGGTTGTGTTTAAAGGATATGGACCTATAGCTGTAGACATTATTATTTAAATGAAATTTATATGTAGAACTGTCAGGAAACGCACGAAAGTCTTCTCTTATAGATTTATAAACACTCAATGTAGAAGATTAAATTTAACAGCAGTTTAAATAGCAATTCTTCCTAGCTAAAGGTACTAAAAATATAAATGAGTCCATAAATGAAATTATATAATATACATAGGTCTTTTGTGGTGGCGTATAAAGTGTGTTCTTAAATATAGAAATCTAAAAAGGGTATTATTGACTAACTTGATATATAATTTAGTGATTTTTAAAAAGTAAGAAGCACCTATTGATAGGTCAATATTTTTAAAATATGATTTATAATATACTGGGGATAAGTAAGGTGGATCTAGTCACTGATTCACCTCAATAACAACTTTTGGTGATTAACATTTCCTTCAATTTTAACCATAATAATAATAAATTATAAAAAAACGATGGGGGCATATAAAACATCTAATGAATAACTTCTGATATCTTACATCAGAAGCGGATCATATTTTTGATGCAAGCATTTAAGCATAATTCCCATTCTCTAAAGATGATGTAGTTTTTCTTCGATCTTTTAAAGATCGCGCATGCTTGCGGCTCTTTTTACCAAAGTCGGTTACAGAGTACATGATCAAGGCATACCAGATTCAGAAAATATCGGAAAGTGTGAGACATTGGTCAAGTATAACATGTGAACAAACCCATGCACGAATCTGTTGTTATACGGATGACACTAAACTGGGCGAATAAAACGGGTGTGGGGATCAGCATTGAAAATTCGGAAACCTTCCTATTCACAACAAGTCTGTGCTATAACGGAATGTGTAAAATGTATTAAAAATATGGCGCCATTAGCGGTTACATATTATTCGACAGCTAGAAGGAAATTATTGCGATATAAGCTGATAAATTTAAATCTAGACTTTGAGAGATCCATAATCGAATACTCTTCCAGTGGTGCCCGGTCACTCGGAATTAATTGGCAATGAAAGGGCGAAAGTACTTGATAAAAAGGACGTGGAGGATGAGGAAGTTAACATTCGGCTCAACGAGAGCTGAATTTAAAATATGGGTTAAAGTATCTCTTATGGCCTCTTGTAATAATGGATCGTTTGGGTCAGCCCATAGGGGAAGGACAAGAAGCTTCCTTAGAATGAGTAAGTCAGTGGTTAGTATGAGGGTACCTATTCTTAGTGGACCTACAAGTTTACTGACATCTTATGGCCTCTTGGAATAATGGATCGTTTGGGTCAGCCCATAGGGGAAGGACAAGAAGCTTCCTTAGAATGAATAAGTCAGAGGTTAGTATGAGGGTACCTATTCTTAGTGGACCTACAAGTTTACTGACATAACTTCTGAACACTTAACTTAACTGAACTGAAAACGTTCTCTTTCATTACCGGTTTTCGTCAGAATTATAAATATGTTGAGATCAATTTTATTCCATATATCACATCCCTCAGAACCTCTAATTAAAAAATTCTTAGGAACTACGTCCTCTGAACTTTGTACGAAAATTATTTTCATAGGTATAACAGGTTTTCTACATAAGGATTTACCATTAACAACCCGATGGTGGCCTAGGTACATTTTTTACGGATCTGATGTTTTATACATCCTCCTTTCAAGTTAACCTAAGCAGTCTATAACCAGACAGCAGACTGGTTCATAGACTACTCAGTAGTCCACTAGTCCATAGAATAGAAAATACACTTTTTCACTATACCAATTAACTAGTCCATAGACTAGTGAGTGGAATAGTTCATAGACATGTCTACAGATTAGACGATATTAGGGTTGTATATGTTCCCTGTGAAAATGATCCTGATTGAATGAAAATCTAGAAAATAAACTTTTCGGTAACATTTTATTTCACATAATGGGTCTTGATTGAATAAAACATTTATTAAAGTAAACATTTTGGTACTTTTTCGTTCTTTAAAAGGTACTTTTTGAACATACACAGGCCTGTCTAAATGAATATTTATATGAAGGGACTTGATGGAATGAGAATCTATTAAAGTAAACATTTTGGTAATTTTTCAATCTTTAAATGGTACTTTTTGAACACACATAGACCGGACTGAATGAAAACAGAGTTATTGTGGTAATTTAAGGTACTTTCTTCTAATAGGACTTTTGAGATATTCTTTGAAAGTTTTCCCAATTTATCCGTTAATACTTGTTCTGTAGAATTTTGTTGAGGTTTTTCTTTAGAATATTTCTAATCTTTTCTATAAGAATGTAGAACCTTTTATTTTAAATTTCGCGAATATCGGTTCATAATTAACTCATGCCCCTATTCCTTAAAAAATCAATATTTAAAAATTTTATATTTTATTAGATATGCATATGTGGGTTATAATAAAATATATATGTATGTAATTGATTAATATATAAGTATGTATATCATAGGATAATCCATTATCCAGGGTTGAGATATAAAAAATTAAGACAAATAAGTGCCAACGAATGCATGACAGTTGGGACAAGTATGATTGACGTTGCGACAAAAATCAATAAAATAAGGCAAACAGCAGCAACTGAAGTTGTTAAATAGAACAAGAAACATAAAGCTGACATTGAAACAATTTAAAAATGTTGTAAACTTACCAAATCGAACATAGTAATAATCCAAGAATATGAGTAGCGGTAGAAGGACGATGTTCTACAAGAGTTTTAATGTTAGAACGACAACTAGGACATATCATATTCGTAGACAATGGACCAACTGGTTGATAACTTATGATTGTTTGTTCCTTTGGCACAATTTGAGCTGGCGGCGCAGAAGGTGCTGAGGCCATGGATTGTGAATGTCCATTGTACATTGAGGCCTCCTTATAAACTGGAAACTTGTTGGTTATTTCATGTTGTTCAATATTTTGGGCTTCAAAAGATGCATTTGTCATCGATTGTAAATGTTTATTGTACATTAGTGGTCCATTTTGGACTGTAGTCATTTTTAATTGATGCTGTTCAATATCTTGTAGATTATTTTCTACAGCCTGGTAGGGATTTTGAGAATACATTTCGAAGGGAACTTTAAGTTGTTAAACTTTTAGTCAAGACAAATAATTGTTTACTAAAAGAAAATCATCAAATTTAGAGAAAAGTAACTTGCAATTCTAAAAAAATGTAAGTGTTGTCAACCCTTTTAAGTATTTATAAGGAAAACGCTTAATTTATATGGATGCATGGATGTTGATACTGTGTTCTTAGGTATTTTTGATTTTTAAAATAAAACAATTAAATGTTAATAAAAAAATTTATTATATATTGCAACATTATTAAAATATTGCGTTTCTAAGGCGTCTTATTGTATTTAAATACAATTAACATCACTGTTCACAGGAAATGTTGGTTTTGCATTAGATTAAGTTTTGTTTTAAAAACTGCATGACTTTGTTGATATTTGCAAACACATAATGTTATAAACACAAATTTTGCACGATTGTTTTCAAATCGAAAACCATATCAGCAAGTAAAGTCTTGAGCATTTGTCAAATACTCACCTAGATTTTCTCTGATATTTTTCAAGATAATTTCTTATAGAGTGTACATCTTATCCCAATACAAACAGGATGTTTGAGGTACATAGGAGTTGAGCAGATTGTCCCATGTTTTGACTTTCACTGGGGATACACTAGAGTCCATTATATTGTTAAAGATTTGAATATGGTTGAGAAAATCAAAGTTTTCGGCTAGGTGAGGTTTACGTTAAGAAGGATTGCAACTCCACTTGGAGACCATAAGGTCTATTGTGATTCCCTTCATAGAAAATGAAGATCCAAATATAGAGAAACAAAACATTAGAAAAAAAAAACAAGAAAAAAATAGATACAGAGAAGAGATGAATGGAAACGGTCGATTCCCAAGGGGTTTCAACCCAGAAGATTTACCGAGTCGATTCCCTAAAGAAACATAGTAGGGAAATCTGACTCTTCCCTCAAAACCCAGTCGAAGAAATTACTAATCTCTCCCCTCAAAAGCCAGTCGAAGAAATCACTAATTCCTCTGATAAAACCTAGTAGACTGCGAGGGTTAAGTCTCACTATTTTCCAGCCATTTCAACCTGAGATTTTGTATTCTAGGACAGTGGCAAATTATACGCTCGATCGTCTCTAGATCCTCTGCATTTTCGCATAACCTGTAAAAGTCCGGTATATGACTTGCGGACAAAGGCTCTAATTGAGCAATCTCCTACCAGAATCTTAAGAATGCGTATATACAGTCCAAAAGCATCTTGGTAGTCCTTACATCAAGTGTTGGCAATATTACAAGACTGGTTGATGATGTCACGGATTCTCTAGAATATCAACTTATAATAGTGACAGTGTATTAAGGTTCAAATATAATCCATCTAGTTCGTCCGCATCCTCATTACCAACACCGTCCAATGTTAAACAACCTTTATAATGTCCCTAAGGGCATTAAAACAATCTACAACCACGCGCGAATGTACCATATGACATGTCAATGCTCAAAGAGCAGCTTGGCTATCGACATAAATTGTCTCAAGCGACCCTAGATCGATAAGATTCCATATCAGTTCCGGTATTCATCTTGGACCAGTCGATGAAAACTGGACAACCATCAGATAATCTATCGGATACAAGTCAATAGTCCCTAGTTTCAAATTCCATCAGAGGTCTAAAGTTGTAATATCTTAATCTGTAATTCCTCCAATGGACTTACCATGATCAAGTCCACTATGTACAGAATTTTTGTAAGATTGTCGTGTAAAGGTTTGACTAAAAAGTCGTAGAAAAACTGCTCAAACCGCATACCCAGTTCTGCAGAGATGTGTTACCCCGAGAGAGCGTTTTACGTCGATAGAAACAAATAGTAAACGGGCGGGGCAAGGTCTTGACTATAAGGTGGGGGGACAAAACTTCAAAAATGCTTCTTCCTAATTTTTGTATGATTGTCGCATGAAGACTCAAAGAGTCTTAGAAAAACTGCTCAAACCGCATACCCTATTCTGCAGATATGTGTAACCCAGAGAGAGCGTTTTACGTCGATAGGAACAAATAGTAAACGGGCGCAGGAAGGTCTGGACTATAAGGTGGGGGGACAAAACTTCAAAAATGCTTATTCCTAAATAGTTTTTACAGATGGACGAGTACTGTCATGCTGGAATATAACGCTTTCATATTTTGCTGCATATTTTGAGTGATTTTTGTCTAATTCACAATACCAACGAATCAGTTGCATTCGGTGCAGGTTCCTTGTGATGGTCTGGCCAAATTTCAGCAGCTCATCATAGTGCCATGGATATTTGGCTTTGGCATCGATTCGGTTATAAATAAAAATGTTGCTTGTGCAATGTTAATATTTAAATGATACTCTTCGACCTTGAAGAGAAAATTAAAAATTTATTAAAAACAAATTAAATATAAAATTACGTCAGTTTTAAATTAATTTTAATGTACTTAATCCACACTTTTTTCTTATCTTTGAAAGAAACCTAAAATTGTTTACAAACATTAAACATTTTTAAAAATATGCACTTATTTCTTTTCATATCCTATACAGCTAAGTTTGACAGGATTTTCGGTGTTTATGTTGATATTTATAATGTATAAAAATATTGGTCCTATATCACCCATCAATTGCAATATAAACCTTATATACCCCTTCTTGCTCATCTTCCTTGGTTCAATTTCTTTCAGCTTTTTAAAACGATAATATGATAATGCAAAGCTTTGGCAGAGAATGTGAAAAGTTTCCTACCAGAGTTTAACCGATTTGATCTTAAATTCATATTATGAAATGTAGTTTTCCTTTTCATATCTGTTCTGACTCATGCTAGTTTATACGCACCCAGTACTGACTGATTCAATACGTGTTGTTTCTGCATCTATGTAGATCGTGGTATCGCAAGTAAAATTTGGTCTCATAGATATAAGTCTAGCCGATTCAAACACTGCATCTGATACATAATTATTTACAGAAAATACTAATTTTCTTTCTTTGCACTATACGTGCAATATCATTGTACTGATTCTGTTATATATGGCCTCAGTGTAAGTGGTTCCTTGTGTCCAACTATTCTATTTTTTCCCTCAATAAATGCATTTTTCGTTACGGGCCACTAGACAATACATCCATGTTCCAGTATTTGTTTAACTATAGCTTTGTATATCCTGGAAGTTTTTCCTGTCTATTTAATTTTATAGTCAATGGATAATGCCAGAGTTATTACGCCCATTTTTGGGCAGTTCAATATAGACACTCTTTCGTTAAGATACGTTATCCATTTTAGTTTATAGTGAATGTATGTTGACCATTCTTCCGCCAATATTTGGGACAGTTGTAAATAGATATTATTTTCTTTGTAAAACGCAACATCTCTCTTTTCTGAGGATTAATAGGTAATAAAATTTCAGAATATAATATTTCGTTATATATACAACAATAACAATATAATAATATACACAAATACTTTTTACCTTGAACTTAAAGTAGAATTACAAACTTTAAAAAATTTTGCATATGCCAAAATTTTGCTTATCTTAAAAAAACAAATATATATTTTAGACATATGTAGTTATGTGTATTAGTTGTTTCTAAAACATACTCAGGATTACAAAATAAATTTTTGGAATAATGATAAGAGTAATAAACATGTATGTACTCGTATATGCAGGGTCTATATTCAAAACTCACTATCTACAAAACACAAATTTTTAAGGGAGTAACAAAAAACGTTGATTCGTCAGCATTTTTAAACTATATGAAAGACTTTAATTAGCATGACACATATTTTGTAGTACATATTAAGTTCTAATTTTGAGTTCAGCTTGAAGTAAATTAGCTACATGTATGTACATATATTAGGTGCGGTTCAGAAGTGATGATTTTTAACACGGAAGACAAATATCAACCAAAAGTTTCTTATCTGTTATGAAATCTGGCCATGTCATAACTGGGAAACTGTACCAAATACAACTGATCCGTTTGCAGCGAACATTGGTCGAAAAATGTGTGGCCTGATATGAAAGCGTAATATTCCATTATTACAGCTCTCAGCAACATTTTGTAATGCTAAAAACCATTTAGAAAGAAGTGGTTGACATGTTTTGCCTCACCCACCTTATAGTTCAGACTTTGCCCTGTCCGACTACTGTTTGTTTCACTCGATGAAAACTCTCCCTCTGCAAACCTATTCTCTTTAGAACGGAATATCCGAAATTCTTTTGATTCCTTATTGGTCTCATTTGAAGTGAACATTGGTTGAAAAACGCCCAAAATGTGTGGCCTGATATGAAAGCGTCATATTCCTTTATGACAACGCTCAGCAACATTTTGCAATGCTAAAAACCATTTAGAAAGAAGTGGTTCGCATGCTTTGCCTCACCCACCTTATAGTCCAGACTTTGCCCTGTCCGACTACTAGTTGTTAAACTCGATGCAAACGCTCTCCCTCTGCGAACCGATTCTCTTCAGATCGGAATATCCGAAATTATTATTTTGATTTGTTATTAGTCTCATAAGGTGACGATATATTATAAAATTGATTACTATAGCTGTGAAGAGTTTTATTACTTATTGCACAGAAATTTTTTGCCCACAACTGCATGTTTGTTAATAGAAAACTTAACTCTCACATGTATAATCAAAAGCTTTTTCTTTTGCAATTTTTAAACGTAAAGCACCACCATAGACCTACATAGACCAGTTCATACTATTTATACCCTAGACCACTATAGTGTGAAGGGTATTATGCGTTTGTGCTGATGTTTGTAACGCACTAAAATATTAGTACTATACCCTTTAAGTATACCGATCGACACAGAATAACTTTCTGAGTCGATTTAACAATGTCCGTCCGTCCGTGTGTCCATGTAAATGTTGTTATTAAAGTACAGGTCGCAATTTCACGTACACGTTTCTTTTGATCCAAGGACGAAGCCTATTGAAAATTGTTCAAAACGGTCCATTATTTCACCTAGCCCCCATACAACTGAACCCCCCGAAAAGGGCTTTTGAGCTCATAAGTATGTATAATATAAATGTATCTCGATAAAAGTTCGAACAATTGAGTTTAATACAAGCCTTGATGTCCTTGCCGAATTTTGAAATGATCGGACTTCATTTGAACCTAGCCCCCCCACAAAGCCCCCTTCGGAAAGTGACTTGAATATCCGCAAATCACTTATTAACACTGTAATTGCAATATAAATGTATCTCGATAAAAGTTCGCACAACTAAGTTTTATACAAGCCTTGATGATCTTGCCGAATTTCAAAATGATCGCACCTCATTTGACCCTAGACCCCATACAAAGCCCTCTTCGGAAAGTGACTTAAATAACCGCAATTCACTTATAAACACTGTTATTGCAATGAAATTAATCACAGACAAATATTATATATGTAGATATAAATTTATCCAACCCATTTTATCGGGATCGGTCCACATTTGCTCCTATGGGCCTCTTTCAGAAAATTAGTTTTTCGTCAATAAATTGCTTAAATAAATCGGAATCAAGGTAATATTCAAGATAAATAAAAAATAAATCAAATTTAATATTCATAACTAATGTAGGGTATCATATGGTCGGCCACGCCCGACTATACTTTCTTACTTGTTGTGTATTTAAGTATTTATACCCCATCTCACTATATGGGTTATTGTACTTATAATCATATAAAACCTAAACAAATATAGATTCTGATTTTATGATATTCGTCTGTCCAAGGGAACAAACCTATTAATTTTGATTTAAATCATAACCTTCTAATATATAGTAGTTTAGATTTACTATAACATAGTATCTATACAATATTATAAAAACCTATAATCAACTTGGTGCCCTTAATCCTATGATATTATATTTACATTTTTATAAGAATCACCTAATACTTGTTTTTGGCCTCATTTAAATATATAGTGGCCGGCGAAACCACGATATTTTCTTACGTCTATATTATTAATACTGTGTCTATTTTTATACTCAACACTTAAAGAGATAGTCATTCCGTTTATATTGGTACATTTGTACAGAACTAAATTAACCACATTTTGACTCATAAGTTTTGCAAATTCGATGTATTCAAAGTTTTTAGATTTTAACCCAAGTCCATATAAAATGTTATCTTTCCCAATTCAAACTGATTGTCATATTAACAGGTTTTGAATTACAAGTAGAGTGATGAAATTTTATGCTTTAGCATGTACCAAAATCTCTCTATTAAGTTCCATACGGATCGGTCCATTATTCACCCTAGTCAGCCTTTTTATAGAAAATTACTTTAATGTCAATACATTGTTTAAAAATCATTGTAAGAAGAAAAAATTAACAAAAATTATTTATCATTAGCAATTTATAACTGAAGAGTTCGATCCATAATTGACTCAAGACCCCTTCCTTCGAATATCAAGCTGATTTTCATATTAATATCGATATTTGACAAGGTTTTGACTGGTTAAGATTGGACATAGATTCATATATAACGGGGCCCCACTAATTATTATTTATTTAATTATTCTGATCAAGAATGAAATACCAATTTTTTTATTCGCTTTACAACTGTATTGTAAACAAAATATAGAAGTTTTTTATAATAATATTATAAATCGAATATATGTATATATGTATGAATGTATATGTATACATATGAATATGTATATATGTTTAAATATTGTTCTCTTTATGAGGCATAAGTTCCAATGTATGCTCCACACATGGGACAGAAATGATTTGCATTGCGGCAAGAATCCATGCAATATGGTATACAACAACAGCAGCTAAAAGTACAGTTTTTTACGATCAAAATATGAATACAATTCAGAAAAAAAAAACAAACAAACAAAAATAATAACAATGAATACAAAACTTACATAGTCCAGGAAAGCAATAGGCATGCAAAATGGGTTTTAGATGTAGAACGATGACGTACTTCTGTTTCAATGCGACAACGACAACTGGGACAAGTCATTTGCATGGATTTTGGTCCTACGGGTTGGGGAAACATTGGTTGATTTGCCATAATCTGAACCGTAGTTGCAGTACTAGGAGGACCAGCAGCTGGAGCACTTGCCGACGGTTGGGCAAAATTATTATTATACATTGGTGGTGGACCGTTATTGACTTGTTCCATGTCTATATGCTGTTGCTGTTGAACGTTTTGTAGTTTATTTTCAACAGGTCTGTAGGGATTTTTAGTATCCATTAATATGAATCGATATGTATGTACCTTGTTGTTCTTTTTTTTATATATATATATGTAACTGTACAACTGTAGTATCCGCGAAACTTTTGATGAATACAAACTTCGACAACTGACTAAAAACATAATGTAGAGAAAACTTAAAATTAAGCAGGCAACATTTTTAAAGTGTTGCATACACTTCAATTTTAATTTACATCCTATTTTTTTTTTGTAAGCTATGTACTATAGGGGTTTAATCTTGTTATATTTCGTTGACCTGTACTTCAATTTCTAAGTAAGAGTATTCGATTTCGAGTTTTGGTTCTTACAAAACTGGTTTATTTTGAACTTCATTGCTATACTGATATTATTAAAGTAATTTTCTGAAGGAAACCTTAAATGGGGGCTTGAGTCAAATAGGTTCCGATTATGATGAAAATCGGAGCACCATTTAGTTGTATATATATAGAAGTATGTAAACTACATCAAATCCGAAGAAATATATACTTAGGCTACTATCGGCCGCCTCATCACATAGAAAATGTTGGTGGGAAAAAACTCAGTTTCCACGTTATCGTTCCATAGAATTTTCAATAATTGTTCCCGATCATGAACAAGTATGAGCGATATATTCGAATATGCCGAATCTTATATACCCACCATCATAGCATCTGCTGTAATAAAATAGGTAGTTGTTTGTGTACTTGGGCCAATCATGGACCAAGTTCTTCAGAAGAGTGATTTCTTTACGAAAACAAATCATTGTTGTCCCTTTTATCATAATACCTAAAATTTGGAACGATTTATTAATAATAAACTGTTTTTTGTAAGAGGTCTATTAAAGACCGATCCTCAAAACATTTGGTGAAGGGGATCTTATATGGGATTATAGGGTCTGATCTCCATAAAATTTAGTAGAAAGTCTTTGGTTCCTATAAAACTTGTTTGGGCTTATGTGGGTGAAATCGTTGACCGATGCTGCCCATATTTGTCGACAGTTCTCTTGTTCTTTTTGTTCGGACTCTATCATGGTTTTGAACAGATAGACAGAGAGACGGACATGGCTAGATCGCTTTAGAATCTAATAAGGATCCAGAATATATATACATACTTTAGGAGATTTTAGACGAATATTTCGATGTGTTACTTACGAAATGGTGATTATAAAAAGAAAGTTTCACTGTCTTCTCCTTAAGCTCTATATCAGAGATACAAGCCGATGCAAAGTGATCGGCGGCGGCGGCGGCTTATTATAGAAATTATCGGCGGCGTCAAATTTTACTTTTTCTTCAGAAATTGACCCTACAAGCGTTTCTTATATTGAAAAATCCCTGTATAATAGTTAGTTATATAGAAACCTGTCTCTATATAAGCTTTTCGAGCCCAAAGATGTCGTCGCCGGTACAGCTCGCCGTTTTTAACCGTCTCGGTCTGTATCTCTGTTCTACATTCGTCTGAATCCGTTCGTTCAATTTTATATAATTGTAACCATACTCCTGTGTGTACCATCGTACTATGGTTCTACCCACTGTTTCATTACTCCAAGTGGTTGTTGTTGTTGTAACAGTTCCACTGTGGCCGATAGTTCTTTCCTGAAATTAGAATAATAAACACTTAATTATTTGAGTTTGTGTCTGTGGGTGGAAGGGGGAACTGGAGAAACTGTGCCACCTCAGTCGGTGGTATGTATGTGGTCGTATGGGATTCTATTATCCTTAGTTTTAATTCAGCCCTCGTTGCTTCGAGTAGTTTTGGATTCTTCGGGTTATTTTATGGTTTATTGTAAGTATAATCGATCTTTCTTTGCCTATTCTTTCTGAGTAGCCTGGTCGAATACTGTTTTATGGATCAAATACTGTTTTAGATTTAACCTTAATCCATGATATCGTTATATGTTATTCTCTATTGGTGCCATATTTATTCTAATCTAATTTACACATTTCATTATTGCACGGACTTCTGCCTGAAAGATAGTGTGGTGGTTTCATATAAAATTCCAAGTCCGTTCTTTCTCTCAGTTTAGATCCATCCATATAGCATCGGATTCCAACGGTTGTTTGTTCTATGTTTCGCTTGACATTAAACAAATATTATTCTATCTGGTATTAGTCTCTCTCAAAGTAATCGATTCCAACTGTTGTTTGCTCTATGATGCGCTTGATCATAATGTTCTATTTGGGATTAGTGTCACAAAGTAACCGACAAATTGTGTCACTGCTATGCGATCGGATACATCCGATGTTTATATATAGCCTTACAATATATCTAGAAGAAATTTTTGTGCAGATTTTTGTTGCGATACTATTCCACAAGGACCCCAATTCGGGGCTTCGGTTCGGATGTGTGCTAAGTGAAATAATGGAACGATTACCTACAGCCAAAATTAAAGTTTACTAAATTTTATTAAGTTATCTGATTAATATTGAAAAAAAAACGCTAATATAGCATCACTTTTAACTGGATACTTTTGTTTATATGATTACTGATTAACGATCCAGCGTTTCTCAAAGTTTTTAAATTTTTATTTATTACATTATTACAAATTATATTGTAAACTAATTTAACGAGCAGGGTAACGATGACCTTACGTCCGTTGTAGAGAAGTAGACTAAAGTCTCTGATTAGAATAGAACCTAAGACTGATAAACTACCAACTAGACTATCGGGACGCCCTTGGTTTTTTCTTAAATTATTTGTTTTTTTGAACACTTGTAAAATGACTCAGTTTATTGTTGTTGAAAAGGAAGTGTATCAAAAATTATAGATGGGTCTTACCTTGACACCGACTAAAAACAGAATAGTGTATGTATTCCGTATTAGAAGTTTCATATGATTACCGCAACTAAATTTCTCATGTACATATATTTTAACTTAAAGGTTTAATTATGTTTCTATATAATTATTTAAGAACCTCTGTAGAATAAGTAAATGTTTACCACATTAGCTATGTTCTACATGTACATTAGAGATGAGTGAACCAGCGATTTCTAGAGAATATCGTTCTAAGTGAATATGATTTGTAAACAACTGCGCCCGCAGTGAACGCAGGTTTTCCTTATAAATCAAGACATGATTAATATTTTTCGAATTTTGGTTTAAAAGTAAATGTTTTTGCAATAGATTTTATTGAATCGAATACTTTTGAATGACAACTTAATATAAAACTTCTAAAATATATACTACTAAGCAAAATCAAATTGGTGACATCAGAGCTAGGGGAGTTTTTTTTTATGTGAAAAGATTTTTTTGCATGAAATGCAATAAAATTTTACAATATTTAGAACTTGAAAGAACTACATTGCATGTAACTGAAAATTCCCAGTGAATTAACAATCACCGTGCTTAAATCGCATTCGTGGAAATATCGCTCATCTCTAATGTACATTATTTTTGTATTCCCTAGCTTCCAAACGTGCTGATATAAACTAAATTCGATTGTTTGCATGTGATAAGTTTACGGAGTTGTATATATACTTCATTTTCTACAAGATTGGCATAACTGAAATATCGGATATTTTGAACTGTAACGTCAAAATAGAAACCCTTGATATCTCGAATTTTTAGCCATTAAAAATGTAGTTCAAATAAGAAACCTATTAAATTTCACTATCACAAACTAGTTTCATTTTACGAATTCCATAATTTATTCGAAAGTTTTATAAGAAATGTTAAAATATTGTGTGACGTTATTCTCGAAACTATATTTATTGAGTTATACCAGTTTTAAGTGTTTGAGTAGGTACATACATAAAGATGTAT
Organism: Lucilia sericata; assembly: GCF_015586225.1. Taxonomy (NCBI): domain Eukaryota; kingdom Metazoa; phylum Arthropoda; class Insecta; order Diptera; family Calliphoridae; genus Lucilia; species Lucilia sericata. The sequence goes on along the minus strand of NW_023994335.1, from coordinate 275,973 downwards.
GTATGTATGTATGTTATTCATATGTATTTATTCAGCATATATGTATGTATGTATTTCATTTATACTTTCGATAATCGTCTTACATACGTTCAGCTTCGAGTTTACGTCGCTTGAGTTGTTTTGAAACAAAGACCGGGGATTTCCCGGTATGAAGTGAAACAATTTGTTTATGTTAAGAAATTTGTATCAAACCTCTAATAAGAAATTTTTCAAATATAAAAACTTTAAAGAATTTTAATTTTATTAAAATTGCTTGACCTTTTACCAATTAATCGCTTAATCGACACGTTACCTATAAGGATCCTGAATATATACTTGGTTAGTTAGTTAGTTAGTTAGTTAGTTAGTTAGTTAGTTAGTTAGTTAGTTAGTTAGTTAGTTAGTTAGTTAGTTCGTTCGTTAGTTAGTTAGTTCGTTGTTAGTTAGTTCGTTATTGTTTTCGTTAGTTAGTTCGTTAGTTAGTTAGTTCGTTAGTTCGTTAGTTCGTTTTTTCGTTAGTTAGTTAGTTAGTTCGTTAGTTCGTTTCGTTCGTGTTAGTTCGTTCGTTCGTTCGTTCGTTAGTTCGTTCGTTCGTTCGTTCGTTCGTTCGTTCGTTCGTTCGTTCGTTCGTTCGTTCGTTTCGTTCGTTCGTTCGTTCGTTCGTTCGTTCGTTAGTTCGTTCGTTTCGTTCGTTCGTTCGTTCGTTCGTTCGTTCGTTCGTTCGTTCGTTTTCGTTCGTTCGTTCGTTCGTTCGTTCGTTCGTTCGTTCTTCGTTCGTTCGTTCTTCGTTCGTTTCGTTCGTTTCTTCGTTCGTTCGTTCGTTCGTTCGTTCGTTCGTTCGTTCGTTTCGTTCGTTCGTTTCGTTCGTTGTTCGTTCGTTCGTTCGTTCGTTCGTTCGTTCGTTCGTTCGTTCGTTCGTTCGTTCTTTAGTCGTTCGTTCGTTCGTTCGTTCGTTTTCGTTCGTTCGTTCGTTTCGTTTCGTTCGTTCGTTCGTTCGTTCGTTGTTCGTTCGTTCGTTTGTTCGTTCGTTCGTTCGTTCGTTCGTTCGTTCGTTCGTTCGTTCGTTCGTTCTTCGTTCGTTTCGTTCGTTCGTTCGTTTCGTTCGTTCGTTCGTTTCGTTCGTTCGTTCGTTCGTTCGTTCGTTCGTTCGTTCGTTCGTTCGTTCGTTCGTTCGTTCGTTCGTTTCGTTCGTTCGTTCGTTCGTTCGTTCGTTTCGTTAGTTGTTCGTTCGTTCGTTCGTTCGTTCGTTCGTTTTCGTTCGTTTCGTTCGTTCGTTCTTCGTTTCGTTCGTTCGTTCGTTCGTTCGTTCGTTCGTTCGTTCGTTCGTTCGTTCTCGTTCGTTCGTTCGTTTTCGTTCGTTCGTTCGTTCGTTCGTTCGTTCGTTCGTTCGTTCGTTCGTTTCTCGTTCGTTCGTTCGTTCGTTCGTTCGTTCGTTCGTTTCGTTCGTTCGTTCGTTCGTTCGTTCGTTCGTTCGTTCGTTGTTCGTTCGTTCGTTCGTTCGTTCGTTCGTTCGTTCGTTCGTTCTTTCGTTCGTTCGTTCGTTTCGTTCGTTTCGTTCGTTCGTTCGTTCGTTCGTTCGTTCTTCGTTCGTTCGTTCGTTCGTTCGTTCTGCGCTTCTTCCCCCGTTCCTCTGTGGGCCTCGCCCTCGCCCTCTCCCGGTTTACTAGACTAGAGCACTAACCACTAACCTACCGGTGGCCACGAATATACATATGTATACATACATATACTTAATAGGCTCGGAAAATTATATTGTAGAAATTATTTACGGAATGCGAAATTTCTCACGATCTCCCACATTGATGAACTTCCCCATCTAGGTGTAAATGCAATCCGGCGGGAAAGAGGTGCTAACAGTACCTGTAGTCTGCCGGGACCATAAACTAGTGGTGCCAAAAGTATCATCGGCCTTTCCTTAAATTGAAATGGGGTCGAGACGGTAGTCCACAGGGCAGAGCTTCGGACTTTGTCTTGTCTCGGTTATTGGAGAGGTCCCTTCGGGGCGCACGTAGTGGCTATGGTTTTAAACTCAAACTCGCGGGAAGGTAATGTTGTTTAAAAGACTGATACACGGTTAGCTATATATATTCTAGGAAAGTTCGGTGCTGAAGAAGACAACAGATGAGTGATTTTGGGGCTAAGCATTGGAAATGAGTTGTGTGTCTAATGTATATGTTAAGGGATGGATGTAGGCCTCACCTATCCATATACATAGATTGTGTATGTCGGATGTTTTAATCTATGAATGTGTAGGATAAATGAGAAATTTGTATTTGAATTATTGAATTTGAAGTCATTTTCGGAACGGGACTTTGTATGGGGTCTAATTATGAGCTCCCAAGTCTTATTCGGGGGTACGGTTGTATGGGGGCTAGGTAAAATAATGGACCAATTGCAACCATTTTCAATAGGCTTCGTCCTTGGAATAGCATGTGTCAAATTTGATCATATTATATTAAAAATTGCGATCTTTAGCGCACATCAAACAGACGGACGGCCAGACGGACATAGCATAATCGACTTAGAAAATGATTCTGAATCTATTGGTATACTTTATGGTGCAGGTCCAATATATGTGGGTGTTACAAATATCAACATCAACAAAACCTGAAACAGAAACCCTCCACACTGGTGTAGTGTATAATAACCTATTACAGTTCACTAGATAATTGTCTAACTTGTTTTAAGATCAAATTAAAAAGATATTTGTAAAAATAATTATTCATATTGGTTTTTAAAAGTAATTCCTTCGAAAGAATGATTTTCGAGTTAATCTGTTATTGCTTGTAACCATAAAAAATGTTTAAATAAATTGCGCCTTAAAGCTCTCAACATGTTTGGCTACATAAAAATGTGCAATTTTAAAATAATTTTAAATATTTATTTAACTTTTTATTTAAAGTAATTTTAGTTAAAATAATTTCTGTATTTTTCCTGTTGTTTTATTTAAGACAAATGTTTTATGCTAATGTTGTAAATTATTACAATCTTAAATGCAAAACAATAAATAAAACAATTAAAGTTGTTAAGACCAGGGATGGATCACCAAACCATACATATTTATTTTTTTTTTTTTTCAAAAATGTTAAGTAATAATCATAATATCAACACTTGTAATACACTTTTTGAGATATGACCTTTAAAAGCCCATTGCTGAAAGACAGTCCTTTAAGCCCATTCTGACACTTTATATAAGAGAATGTAAAACCTTAAAATAATACCTTTTATAAAACAGGTTTGTTAACAGACTAACTAATATTGATTAATTTTAATTGTTCTTACTAAATTATAATTTTGACAACATCTAAAAATCTTCATAAATTTTCTTAAACATTTTATCGCAAAAATAATAATTGTATAACACAAATAAAATTTGCATTAAATTAGTCGACGTAGATGTTATTTGTATGTATTAAGGACTTGCTTTGTAATTTGGTCAATTGGTCAGACGTTATAAACATAAACTTTCAGTTAATATTTTCTTTCTTTTTTTT